>NW_025813493.1:2753952-3049411 GCF_021976095.1 Xenia sp. Carnegie-2017 | reverse complement strand
AATAAATGTTTTAATTTTACGTATGTTTTAAAAAAAATCTGAAACAACATCATTCAGTTTTGTTTTTCCTCTTTCTATAGATTGTTCTTCTTTCATTTCTTTTGGGCAATGTTTTCAATTCTCAAAGTTATAAATCCTCGATCAATTTTGGTTATCTCGTAAGTAGATGAACAGTTAAATAGTGTTGTTTACCGTTAGATTTACATCACGTGACTGAATTTGACTTTACCTTGTTGTATTGTCGTACCGTGGTATTGTATCCTAAACACCATTTGCTATTTTTAAAATACCATATCTTAAGGAACATTCTACATCGAACAATCTTAGAAATGTGCAACCACCACTTCATCAACTTTTTGCATATAGTGTGCGTTATTTCTACAAATATTTGTGTAAATGCATGGTCTTTGCACTAAGTTCTTTCCATGTGGATTTGTTTAGAACAGATGTTAGTCAGCAATAATGTCTTTATGTAGTATCAAACTTGTACATAATGAGAACTATCATTGTGAACAAACGTAAAAGCAACGTAACACTTTGCGAAGATTTCTTATAAGTTTACAAGAAGGATTTTGTGTTTAAATTTTATAGAATCAAATCACTATAAAGTAAATCCCATCCGCAGCAGTAACCATGCAACCGATCTTGAGTGCGTTTTATTAATCTGTCATATAAGGTAGTGAGAAGCGTCAGAAAATATCTGGAGAAATACTTACGTGCAAACCTCCACCTATATAGGAAATGTTACAAATACTACATTTACTTCATGATGACAAATTTCAGTACCTTTCATAAAACCAAATTGTTTATGACGATTTTTAAAATTGTATGTTGGGCTCTAATATTTATATTGAGAATCCGCTTCCCGCCTGGCACTTCATTGGCAACAATACCTTTAACAAAAATATATGTATGCTAATACTTCAAACTAGAAATAGGTTTTGGTCACAGATTTGGATTACGAGATTTTAGTGCGCACAATTCTGAGAGTACTGCAGTAGCCTGCCCTTCCAAGTAAAAGTAGGTAGAAATACTAACTCACTTAACTTTTCAAATGTAGTTCCTGCCTCATCAGCTGCCTTTGTATTGTTTCAGTATTCATTTTCGTAATGACTTATATTTCCATACTTCATAAGGCATACGTGTGTCGTGCATGTCGTGTGTTGATGATATATAGATTGTGCATATATAAATTAAATATGGCGTCAACAAGAACGCTTAGAGGATCTCCTACATCACATACATGCGACGTTCTCCATTCAAGAAGTCTTGCTTCAGACGATTAAGAACATGCGACATGGGTAATGATTTGAATTTTTTTCAAAATCGGCTTTTCATGACAAAATGTTATTTGTAAATAGACGTCTTACCTACAGATATGTAGAATTATTTGCAGGTAGTTGACCAATCAAAGTTACATTGTTTACATAGTGAATAATGATGTAAGATAATTGCATGAAATGCATGATACATCAAGATTGCGTGAAACGGGCGAAAAGATAGAATTAGCTACTTCGTAACGATCGTTTTGCACCGGTTTCCATTAAAAAAATGCAAGCGCGTAAAAGGTGTTTCCGGTCGTTTCTGTCGCAAGGATAGAACTCTAGTCTATCTCAAACGATCGATACGCAAGGATCATTTCTAACGTAAGGATCGCTTTTGTCGTTTGAGTTGAGCGTTTGCATATGATCGTCTCTGTCGCTTCTACAAATTGCAAGCGACAAAGATGATCCTTACGACAGGAACGATCATATGGAAACCGGTCTTTACAGAGCAACATCTCATTAAAAAAATGAGTGAAATGACGTAACATTAGAATCATATAATTACCTAAATCAGCTCTAATTTTTAGGGAAAATATTAGAAAAGTATTGTTTCACCAACGCATTTTTAACAATTTCATCAAGGTTGTTTTAAAAGACATAAAAGCTAAAATGTTTTTATTATATGTTGAAAGTTTCATTAGAAATAATGATCAAATTTATAACATCACAGTTTTGGAAATTCTTTATGGTTTTATTTTCATCTCAGTGAACTTTAAGGAATTATCATATTTCCAAGTATTCCAAATCACACCTTTGTAATTGTTTTGGTTGCCACTATAGTAGTGTCCATTCAGGTTAGAAGCATAACAACCTACATACCACCAAGCACCTTTGTAGTATGGCACAGTTTCCACTTTTATCATTATCTGAATCTTTTGTTGTAAACGCCATGCCATTATGATAAGATAATGAATCTCCAGCATTTCCTAAGAAAAATAATACCTTTCAAAAATCGCATTTAATGCAGTTATAGAATTCTTTTGAACTTCCATTAACACAAGTTTAATGTATATATCATTTAGGCTTTGACATTTGCATTTACAATTCATTATTAGAGGCTTAGATATAAAAAGGACTTCAGTCAGTCTTCATTTGACAATGGTTCTTTTGTCTTTAATGCGTTCGGTGCCAGAGCCCTCTATTTGTAAGAGTTAGGACAACGGGTCTGGGGCGAGCGCGGAGCAGCCAGTTTCGTGATTACTTGCAAGTTAAACTTGTAATAAAACTGTGTGAAATTGGTTAATGAGCAAAAGAATAATAAAATTCCGCCTTGTTTAATGGAAATTTTAAATATATCGGAAACCACAATCAAGCTTTTGGCGTTTTTGTGAATAATTACTGCAAACCAAACTCAATTTCATGGATTTGAGCTACATTCGATGTTGACTAGTTCGTGCTTTGAAACTAATCGTGATCCACTGTTAGACGTTTTTACGTATGTGAACGTATATTCTCGCAGTTTTCACCAACAGCACCAAGATATTTGTTTTCATTGCTTATAATTTACCAGCGATAAAGAAAACACTCGACATTTTGGTTGCATATTCTTGGCCGGGAAAACACGTTACGATACATATCTCCAGATTTGAATCAATGCTTTGGCAGGTATAAGGTATGTAAAAATAAATCACTGCAGCTCATTTTTGGTTATATTTACATTTAGAAAACGTAGAGGCGACTCAACTGGTAAAAATATATTCTTTAGAAATTCACCACTAATAATCTTACTCTAAAACAAAAAGTATTTTGAATTTACAATTGAGCTGCTATAATTTTTTTTGACTTAAACTGTGCCTACCATTGAATCAGTGTTATCCAAGTTTTGTTTTGAAGCACTGTGGTCGTGAAATTTTGCTTAGGTAGTAGATATTTTGCAATGTGATCCAGGCATAAAAATTTAATGCAGATAGATTACAAAAAATTTTTGCTGGAAAATTATGAATTTAAAATATTTGTTAGATGCAGTAGCTCTTATGTTCTATTAATCTAATGTGAAGTTGTTGATTTCTTATTGATTGTGAAACTGAGATTATAGTTAAAGTTTAACCCTAATGCAAAACGGTATAGGCTTCTATTTGGTGAAGCATTTGTTGAAAAGGAAATTATGTTTGTGTATTATAAAACAATTCTGCTGTTGAAGAACAGTCTTGTTTGCTACAAATGTCACTGTTTGTACAGACTTTGACATTGTATATGAGTCTGATCCAAGTTTTAATTTGTCATTACTCAACTTAAAACCAAGTTTTAAGTTGAGTAATGACAAAACTTCGGCATGTTTTCCAAATTATAAAGACCAAAGACCACACCAAATCATTGATTATGTAAAGACCAGAACAAATCATTGATAAACAAATTGAACATGCTCTGGTTTGAAGTACAGTCAGAATGTGTATTTCATTACCAGTAATGTATTGTACCCAGCTGTTTCAGTAAATATTTTATTTATGATTACTGATACTATACTTTCAAAGGATTTCCTAAAGATGCAAAATACAATATTCGAAAGTATATTATTTTAGCATATTGGATTAGCAATAATTATCTCTTGAAGTGGTTAAGAACTTGTAAATTAGAGTAATTTCCGAACATAATGATAAGTCATAATCTTTCTATAAAGAACAGGCTTTGTATGTAAGAAAACTATTGAATCGTTAGCATTAGGAGAAATATTTCCAATGATTTTTCACTCGAAAACAATCTTCGTAAATAAACCTTTAGATAAAGATCAGTTAGACACAATGGTCACTACGCACAATCCAGTCTATCGTAAAGCCATTTCTTTCTTTTTTCTCGATCCATAATTATGGCGATATGCAGTTACATGTTTTAGCTATCAAATAATCAATTATTGTAGCCATACCTCCAAAAAATCAAAATATTTTCTCAAAATACAAACAAACTTATAATAATCGCCATATAAACACTAGTTGAAATTTTAAAATTAGGAACAAAATGGCGGAAAATAATCATGTGATCGATATTGTCCAGTAAACGTTCGCAAACCAGAGAACAATACATGTCCCAACTCTTACAAATAGAGGGCTCTGTTCGGTGTATGTAAAGTTTGACGTATGAAACAGACCTTACTTCATGGCGTACCTGGGTATTTTCCGAGGCTCAATTGATATATTTGTGTTTCATGCTTATAAATGTGAATTGTCCATGTAAACTTAAATAAATTTCTGTTATGTTTTAGGTTGTTGTTAAGTTCATAAAAAACTTTTACATGTAAGAACAAGTTATAATGTATATATCATTTAGGCATTGAACCTTGCATTTACAATTATTTACTAGGGCTTACTTGAATGCTTGCATTTTATAAAAGATTTCAGTCAATGATCATTAGACAATGATATTCACAGTATAGATTTTTCTTATGTACCAAATAATTTAGTCGTGTTTATTAGCTACATGTTGTTCAGGTGCTAGGTTATTACGTAATTTACAAAGCTGCAGTTGAATTTGCATTTAATGTTGATGATAAGTTAATCACAATTATTACATGTCACAATCAATCTTTGCAACAGAATCGTTCGAAATTGGAACGACTTTTTTACGTTTGTTTGTTGTATTTTTCGGTAAGTTTTAAGTTCAAAATTAATTATATTTTTATTGACAAACAAGGCTTTAGTTCGAAACCAACCGTTACTATCCGTTTTATCAAAACTTGAGAATCCCCGTTGCAAACTGTAATCACTCATATCATTCAAAAATATTGTATATATCAAAATATTTTTCCTCAAACGTTTATATTAACGTATTAACTTACCAGAATATTTACCAAGACTTAGTTGATATTTTTTACTTTCATTCTTTACAGCAAAATATTCATATTCAGCATATGCTTTGTTTCCTAACCAGTCTCCCAGGTCGACACGAAGTTTATTTCTCCTTGCAGATGTTAGTCGGTATATTTTATCCAATCCAAGCCAAAATTCAGAACTAAGATTACCAAAACCTTCTTTATAGTCATTCCACCCACGATAGAAATCAACACTTCCATCCTGGCGTCTTTGAAATACAGTCCAGCCACCACCATATGAAGTCATGTCACAGTAGACATTAAAAGATCCTTGACCATCAGGATCAATTTGATAAACTCCACTTTCGTTCTTGCCATTATTTTGTACCTCAGTGCAATCTTTGGCTATTTAAATTGAAAATGTTAAAAATTCAGTTTCTCAAGGTTATGTTATGATAGGATAAACGACTGAATTTTGTGAAAAGTGTTTTAAGCGAATGAAATCATTACTAGGTATTATTATTATTTGTTAAAATTGCTTGTTTCATGTTTCACAGGCTGAAAACGTACAGAACACAAGCATTGCATGTAAGATATGGATATTATTGACTACTGTGAATTACATTTGAAGTGGGGATGCTGTTTTGCAATATACTCAATTTCAGAATATAAAGTCAATTTCATTGTAATGTGCTTACATGAAATTTTTTATGTCTGAATAGAAAATTCCAGTCTAACTCTAATAGCGTTAAATTGAATAGTAAGAAAGTCATTTGAAATTTTATTAAACCCAGTAGAAATTTAATGCCATCTACTGAAAACGTTATTACCCATTATTTACATACATTTTTGACCTTATTTATTGTACCTCTTAAAAATATTGCTTATTTAGGTTTTTAAAGGAAGTGAATTCTTAATAGTAAAACCTAATTTTCTTACATCGGAAGTTAACAAGATATTTATGAATGAACATTATCAGTGCATACCATCCATACTAAGCGGCGGATGACTAATTGCGCAGCCTGTAAGCTTAGAAAAATTTGTGGGACTTTAAGTGATATAACTTTCTCCCAAAAATTTCAGTCTTTTGACGACGTTTCCGTTTCTTATGCTCCATTGCCTTTGCTTCAGTTTTGTTACTCATAGTGTAAACATTATAGAATAAATTTAAATTTCGAACGAGATAAACTCACTACTTTATGAGTTCTATACATAGAGCATTATAATAGTATATCGTACAGTTTCCAACAGGATATATTATTGAAATTTTGATCATTTATCTCATCTAGAATGGCAAAGAGTAAAAACTATGTTTAAAGAGAACAGGACTTTAAAACGCGGGAATGTAAGCTTCAGCCTACATAGCCTACTGAGTAATCGGACAACGGCCATATTTGTCTGTTCTTGGAATAAGTTCATAAAGCTACAATCCATTGGTTGAAGACATTTGATGTAATATTATTGAGGTGCACTCATTCTAGGAGGTCTGGAAGCAGAGGCCGGAACTGGGCATTAGCAAGTGCCCCCACTTTTGCAACAGGGAAAAATGTGCCCTTTTCTGGAATGAAAGTGCCCTTTTCATGGTATAGAAATGCCCTTGTTTTAGGCAAAATTGGACAGAAGAAGTTTTTCTTAGATACAAGTAGCCCGAGAGTAGAACATAGTCTGTCGGCATCATGCGAAATCAGCTATAGCTTAGTTTTGATCTTGATTACCCAGATAGATCAAAAATCGCGTTTGTCGATTGGGGTTGTCTTCGCAGACGTCCGCCCAGTAACTTAATTAACCAATGAGAAGTCGCAATTTATGATCCACATGAGACTATAAATTCTACGGCAACGCATTGCTCCCGTCGTATTGTCTTTCAGGCCATTGGTCCTACAAAACTGTTGACAATTCATAATCATAATAATTGAAAATTTTGCGGTTTAAATCACTTCTAATCAAAATCATCATGCCTAGAGCTGCTAGGCGAAAACGAGAAAAGGAAAAGTGCTTGTAGAAAGAGCTAAAAGGATGCGAAAACTGACGAGTTTTTTTAGTAGTGCTCCAGCAGAGAACGTTGTTGACCAAAACATCGACTCTAGGTCTAATTTGACACTGCCGTCAGCTACAGAAACTCCATCAACGTGTTTATCTCCTCATTCTCATTCCAAACCAAAATTCGGCGATTCTGACTCTACATCGTCTTCAGAGATACTAGTCGCGCCACCGACCGAGCCAGTTCACACACCTTCTCAAAACCTAACGTATGCGTCTTTGCCAAGTTCCACGACTACCGCCCTATTGGTAGGACCTATGCAGATTGAGTCAACGGAATGTTTGCTAGGACTCGATTGTAAGCGTTTGTGCTGTACAGGCCGACATCCTTACCATCCTACCCTAGAAGAAATAAAGCACACGTCTAGAAAGAACCAGTACAGGAGGATCGTCGAATGTACGAACTTGGCCGTCTTCTATATTTTTGAAATATACATGGGTCACATACTGCATGACAAAAGGCACCATTGCCTGTTACTTCTGTAAAAGAGCGATGCGTCAAGACCTTATTACTTTCAGTCATAATGGTGAAAAGGCTTTTCTCCTAGGAGAATTCATTGACTGGAGGAAGTGCGGAGAAAAGCTTAAAAAACACTCTCAGTCTAAATTTCACTCAGAGGCGACTGAGAAAGTTTTATTATCTGATGATTCGAGAAGAGATGTTGGAGCGATATTGGTCAGGGAATTGAAGAAAACCCAGGAAACTTGAAGAAGAATGTTGCTAAAACAACTAAGTAATTGGTGCGTGCTTGACTTCACTACAGGAGCGCTTCGATCAAAAAACATATTCTGTATTGATGAACATCGAAACCGTGCTCATTAATGCAGCAAACGGGCGTAAGTTTGAGTTGAATGATGAAGTTGAACACCTTTACGAAAATGACCTCGACTTTCACCAGCTGAAGGCAGAGTTAAAGCTTCTTGAAGGAGTTATCTCGCAGCGACTTCCAGAAGTAAAGAAGGTGACATCAATTGACATTATAACATCAATGTTCTCAACTGAAGAAAATAACTCATCGCAGATTGTCATGGCAATGTCTAATGTTGTTCGACACTTGCAGATTTACCTTCTTGCTCAAATGAGTGCAGCCTCTTCAGAACGATCTTTTTCATGCCAGTGGCTTGTCAAGACACATCTCAAGAGCGCAATGACGGCAGCAGGCTACAATAATCTTATTGTTATGCATGTAAACAAGGCCAGAACTGACGAACTGGACTTACGTTTAATAGCTAATAACTTTGTTCTGAAAAACGAACGTAGGGTTAGATTTTTTGGGAAATTTTAATGAGATCGCATTACTTAATAAAATTGTTCATGTAGTCATCTTAGTTCAATTTGTTAGCACGCACGCCGAGCAGTAGAGAATACGCATAGCATTCTAAGAATGTCTACCAATATTTTGCAGACTTTGAAACTTAATCATGATTCATGAAGCAATGCATATCTGTAATATACTAAAACAGTAAGCTGCAAACTCACATGCCCTTTTCGGTCAGTGCCCCACTTTTGAGATACTTCCGCAGCCCCTGTCTGGAAGCATGTCTGTCAAAATGCTTTTAAAGTTTGTATTTACAGAATTCTTAGTTTAGGAAAGCCAACTAATAATAAATTCAAGACTGTCTAATATGGTGTATCTAGACTAGCAGGGCCATGGCTAGATTACTAACTTCAGGAGGAGTGTTAAACTTAACCTTAACCCTTACCCTAACCCTAACCCTACCCCTCCTTAATGTAGAGAAACTCAAAATGTGTTAATGTTAACATATGCTATTGTCATTTAGAGAACCATACACTTTCAATGTTGTGTGCTGAGGAAGTTTTAAGTGTATTGAAGCTTTTCATAAATTTATTACTGATTTCCTGCTTGATTGTATTGATAATAATGAACTTGTATGTGTGGCTGTGAGCCTTATTTTTGTGGTTACATGTAAAATGTAGATGCAGCAAATTCCTTGCACAGAAGCAACAGCACAGAGAACAGCTCAGGATTCTCAACAAAGAACAAAGTTTTAAAACTGCACAGAGATGCTCTTTATTCATGATCGGTGATAAAAAATCTTGATAAAGACAGTAATAAATCCATACCCTGCACGAGTTACATTCTCCAAAGTATCCTTCCATACACGTGCAGTTCAATGTTCCATTAATTTTACGATAGTATGTGTTGGGTCCACACAAAGGAAAGTGAAAAGTGCTTGTCGCTATATCGATCAATAAAATTAAAAATAAAATTAACCAGGGATTTTAAACGAAACATATTCTTCCTCAAAGAACACAATTTGTCACTCAGTATCCACGTTGACGTACCCAGCAAGCAAGTTTGTTATGCAATGTTGGTAATTTTGGTGTTCGCGCATTTCGTAAAACAAAACAATTAAATAAATGTTGAAAATTTACAGAGTATGAACAAATTTGCTGGCTGTTTGGGACACTATAAGGGATATACTAAAGAAGTTAGATAATTGAAAATGTTCAGAAAATTATCAATTCATCAGTAGTTCTCACAAAATGTGTCAAAGCTCATGTATTTTGGCATGGCTTTGCCTTGTTTATTTAAAGTAAAATGAATAAAAATTAATCTCGAAAACCATGAGAGTACTTCGTAATCGCCTCAATTTGAACAGCATGCACAAAGAAAATGAAAAGTTTCAAATCTAGTTTAATCCAAAGATGTAAAAGTTTAAACTCTGTTTTGCAATATACTGAAATTTTAAGAAATTTGATAAACATTAAGCTCACTGCACAACATGCTCAATTTGGACGTTTTTGTCTTACAATCTATTTTCATGATTTTTTTTATTTAAGACTGATTTCAAGCCCAAGTAATTGTTTAAATGATGTAAGAAACAATAAAGACTTAAATTTAACACCCAAGAAGTTTGATAAGAATAGACAAACGGCAAAAATGTCCAAATTAGACACTTTGCACTTTGAACTTAATGTTCAACAAATTTTCTATAATTTTGGAAGGAAGAACAACCGTTTACTAAGGCAATGTAACTTTGAACTTTTTAACGTCTTTCCATTTTATTAACATTACCGTGGGAGTTTTTGCAAGTCTTAGATTATTATTTCAAATAAGTAAATATTTAACTACCGTTTGAGTCAGGAGTGATACTGTGTATAGCTACAGCCAAATCAAGATCACCGTTGTTTACAGGAAGAAAGTATTTACGTCTTGTACGTTGATCTGTTGTGTTATGGACACTAACAACACTTCGTCCAACACTAGTCATGATGTAAATGAAATCCCCAAATACTGCCATTGGACCTCCTGAAGTTCCAAAATCTATTACATTATGGGAGTAGTAAACATAGAAAAATATTTCCGTTTGAAACTCGCCAATAAATCTTCTCTTTAGCCATGTCAAGCGTTAGATCATGTGCTATTGACTGAAGTGAAACTGAAAAAATATGATGTTTATTTGCAGTCATGTTCCATAACCATAAGAAAAGTTCTGTACTTTCTGCCAAGAATAGATACCTTAATAAAAATATTTGTTTTGTACATTAGTTTTCTCTATACGTACTGAAATATATAAACAATTGGCAGGCAAATATATGCAAGAAAGGAAAGATAGAATACTTTTTTAGTTTAGACAAAGATGTTGTCAAAGTATTCAGAACTACCTTCATATATAGACGGTTTAATGGAACATATTCATAAAATTTGATAATATAGCAACTTAAAGCTGTTGTAACTAACAGGAAAAGATCACCTTTATCATTTGAAATCTCTCTTTTAAAAAATGAACTAAAATATATGAAGTAATTAAACATTGCATGTGGTTCAGAACATAATAATAAATGTAATATGTTATTTTTATTCACATAACTTCTATAATGATTGGTATTGTTTGCGATTATTGTCGGAATGAGTAATGCTGTAGTTTGGAGTGGCTGCTGAATGAATTGTGTTGGTAAGTGATAATGCTGAAAATTAGCTAATGCGTGGAATTTTTGTTCGAATTGAAAATTTGGTGTTGGTAAATGTTATGCACCATTTTATGTAGATATAAAATTAAGAAAGCTTTGTCATTTCAATTTTAAGCTTTCTTAATTTTTCAGTTTCATCTTGCATGAAAATTAGCAGCTCCTTGGATGGATCATCATCCCCAAATGTCTTTAAAAGAACTATAGCTTCAAAAACATTGTCTTTTGTTGATACTTTTTTTCTGTTTGTTTGGACAAACGATTTTTTATAACTATCTTAACCTTCTCTTTTTAATTGTCAAATTTTTTATTGTTTTTCTGAAAAATCAGAAAAAGATTGACACTGGAGCTAGGGCTATTGTATCATTTAAAAATGATGACTCTATCGCCATGTCATGTTCGTGTTTTTTAGAATCTTTGGATTGGAGAAGCTGCAAAAACTGCTTGAACACTATGGCCTTTACTTTATCGAAAATGTTTGATGCAACTGGCAGTTTTGATTATCATCGCAGCATATTTGCATTCTCAATACATTTCTTAAATATATTACGCATTTGAGTAACAGTAAAGTCCATGTGTTCTTGTCGTTCATTGCACTTGCCCCGAACTCTTTAAAACTTTCTCGTATATATTACCGTTCTTTTGGCTTTTTGTGTTCGTGAAACTTAATTTTTCTTGTAATATGATAACAATTAATGCCTAACATAAAGTTTTAATTAGAGCTATAGAAATAGACCAAAAGCTGTAAAATTGAATTTATACTGACGTTTCGTCCTTACTCAAGACATATTCAGGCAAGTAATAATTTATAATGAGATTTTAAGACAAGATATTGTATTTACAAAAGGTGTTAAATTACGACTAAAGGAGGCGGTGTCAAATGGATTACATGATAAAGAAGTTGGGAAGTAAAATTTAGTGAAGTTAAGAGAGGTTAAGTGGAATGGAACCTCCTTGCACGAAGAGTGAAGGCTTGTATTTATTGATTAGAAGGCTCTCATGAATGGAGAGTTCATAGGAATCGTTAGAAGAGGAAATTATTTTAAAGTCGTAAATTATTTATAACATATTCAGAAAGTTCTCGCTCCACAAGGCTTTTAAGCCAATATTTCTTTTTATCACATGATTATTATCTTCAGCTTCATTATCAGTGGAGCAGCTACAGACCTAACGTTTGCCTAAACTACACTAAGAAACACTGCATGAACTAAAGGTCGTGGAATGATTTTCCATTCAGGTGATTTGATTGGATGTGTGATTGGATATATTAAAAGGAAGTGTACAGCCACTTAATTTGCTGCTCTCGACTTTTCAATATACTCTGCCATTCAATGCAAGTTAAAAGAAGGCTTGAAAAACTATAAACTTGATATAGTGATTATGTTTTTTTAAATTGCCACATTTTAGAAAACTAAAATCCATTTTTATATTTTTCATGTAACTACGTTGGAATGTGTGTAGTTCTTTTTATCTTCATTACAAAACGAAAAGTTGAAGTTTTTTACGTTCACCACATTCGTGAATATTTTAAAACTTTATTGCCAATCCGTAATGAGATTGTTGCATATCTCTTACACTGCCTCAAGAAAGTATACAAAAGAGCACAGTATAGCAACAAACAATGCTCCCAATTTGTTGAAATCTTTTGTGTAGGGCATATCTTATTAAGCATATGATTAACATGGAGGCGTCAAGCAAATTGCTTTTTCTGACAAAGAAAAGCGCTCTTAGGTGGCCAGCCGAAGCCAGTAATAGAATTAAATGTACAACACTAAGTTGCACAGGAAAGTTGTTTTTCTTTTTTGTAGGTTGTGGAAAGCCAAGGTTCTGTGAGTATTTGACTAAAGTTTTATGTGCAAAGTAATTATTTAATATTTTATTTCAGTTTCTACCGCTCTGTTTTATTTCATTTAATGACTTCATCACTTATAAACATTGATCCCTCCGTTGTTACCTTTTTTCTAAAAGCTCTTTGGTTGCTCAACATAAATATCGCTGTCGACTTTTGCAATTTCAGGATCTGCATGTTATTTTCTACTGCATGTGTGCTGAATAATCACACGAAACGTGTTCATTATTGCAGTTGGTTTGAAATGCCTTATAGTCACGCAATAAAATTTTGCTGGCCAAATCTCTCCGAAAGACGTTGATTTTAATAAAATCTGTCGAACTATATGACGTTTGTTTCTTTATAGCCAACAAAATACTTAATATTCGCTCCCTCGGGAAAAGCGAGTTTTGATTTCCTGGAAAATCGATATTTTTTCTATTATTAAACCTTTAAATAACAAACCATAATACGGACTTATAAAATTCAACTTTTCTATTAAATTAAAACACCGTCTCTAAAACAAAAACTCTTACCTTACTTAAGAAAACCCTCCAATAGATTGACATAGTTTATTAATTTTACGCTTACAAGTAAATAAAAGAATTTCAATATCGCCTTACCCATGTTTTGAGTCAAATGCAATGCTGGAAAATTGTAAGCCTGGTTGAAGCCTCATAACACTTGTAATTTTCTTTTCAAATAAATTTGGTAGATAATGTTCGTGGAGTCAATGTAAAAGATACGACGACCAATCCAGTCAACTGTAATATCATGAACAAAAACGTTTTTCGCAAAAATTTCGTTTCTAGTCAAGTCAAGATTTCCCCGTTTGATGTCTTTGTCATCAATGTAGTAAAGCACATTCTCAACTACATCAATTTCTATGTCATTATATCTTGATGCATTGTCAGATTTATTCTTACTGGAGCCATTAATAGTGCTGACATGAATATCTCCAGTAATAAAATCAACAGAGTATATTTTATCAAAGCTCATAATAATCAAATATGGCTTTGGATAAACATCTAAATAAATAATAAAAACTATAAATAACAACGATGAGAGTGGATTAAAAATGCAAATTTTATAGACTTTACGATCATAATATTTTGTGAAAGACCAGAATAAGTATTTTTAGAAAGAATTTTTCATGTAGAAATATTACTAATAACTGAAATTAGATTGGCTGCAAAACTTCTACCTATTTTTTTTGAATATTTTTTTGGTGCTATGAACAAGAAACTATGAAAATTTGTCAAATCTAAAGATTGTACCTTTGTAAAACACATTTCTGTTTGCATTTGCATCATTTCTTTGTTGTATTGTTTTACTTCCTTGCATGCAGTTGTGTTATCGTCATTGCCATTTTATCAACGCAAGTTTCCATCCATTCTTTCACGTTGTCTTTTAATGTCTCTAAGCTTTTCTTGCAGATTGATATGTCGTCATTACCATTTACTATTTGGCCACTAATAGACAGGATTATGAGAGTCCCAAGAAACGCTTTTGTTGAGCTTGATATCATCTTTATTTTCTATTTATTAGAAGGTGGACGGTTACTAATTTCTTTAAAGCTTTTGTAGTAAAACATTTACTTTATTTATGAAAGGCTTATCATCAATATAATCATATAATCATTTGTTCTTAAACTTTTTTTGGTATATAAATCAAGTATTGATTTCTATAATTATGTAACATTTTAACTTCCTTCTCCAAAAAGTATGTTCACGTTTGCTTTCAGATAATTTATGATGACTGGATATTGTTGCAATAGATTAGACAAATTGTTCATTATAAAGACTCATGTTTACAACAATTAGTAGAGTTCACCCGCCTAGAACGTGTTTTGAATATATAGATGTAAGGTTTCTAGGAAGCGAAAGAATAGAAAGAAATAAAACATTTCAATTACCACTATAAGGAAATGGCGCAATATATGAAATTCACCAAGAGCGGTTTAGAAAAAATTTAAAATGGGTTGATTTCAAATTTGCTCATGTTAACTCAGTTTACCAGATGAATGGGAAAGACGTATTGTTTAACTAAGCCAGCAAAGTTAAATGCCAAATAATCTGTTGCGCAGTGTTTAACAGACTCGCTGGCCTCTCCGTAACTACATGTCGTCTAGTTACAGAAATGGAGGCCGTTAAACAATACATGATATTCTGCTTTACAACATCTGTCAGTCGTATAGAGAAGATCGACTCTCATAATTATATAAATTCTGAATTGAATGAAATTTATGAATATTTTGACAGAACTGATAAAGTAAAGAAAGTACAAAAAGCTAAATAGAGGAAGGCAAATTTGCAGTATTAAAAATTCTTACTTCTTCAAATATTTTGTTTTAGACAATTAAAAGGCATTTGCCATTTGTCAAAAATATTCTTGCAATATTGAATAATTGTAGCAAATGAAACAAGAGACGAAAAATGTATCATTTGTTTTACATGCATTCCTTGCTTTTTAAAATGACTTCTGAATTGATGTTTGATGATGATTTGCCCCATTTCAATTTCTTTAATTATGTACCTCTCTTTCTTTATCATTCCCCTCAATCCTAAAGCTTAGTTTTAATGTCCAATCAAATATTCTTTATCACACATGCATTCTGTTTTATTTTACTATCATTCTCATGTAAAACGTAAAACAGTTTGCAAATATTTTATTATTTTAAATGTCTATGATAGTTAACAAACATTTTTTTGTTATCTCGATTTAGAAAAAAATCCTTAATGATGGTTGTTTCAAGTATTTTGATGTAGGTACTATTTTCTCTGGCGTATCATTGGAAATATGATATAATATATTTCCAGACATTCATAAATATAAATAAGTAGAACTTTATCTTTAGTTGTGATCAATCAATTCGTTTTGTTTTCATCATAAGGATAAACATAAAATGATAAAAGATTTGCGAAACGGTAAAAGATTTTTAAAAAATTTTAGACTAGTCAAATTACCAAATGGGAGCTAAGTATATATGATGATTAGCTGCGCTACTCTAAACTACAGAAAATGATTAAAAAAACATACAAAAATGTTTCATAATGCTTTAGGTATTTTATAAGAAAAAGATTGTGTTAGATTATCTGTTGGATTAAGTATAAGCATGACTATGATAAATGAAATGTATGGTCTTGATAAGGAAGTTTAATCCATAAGAGCTATTGTTCTTAATTATGTGATAGTCTCTGGATTTTAGGTTTTCTTTATGTTTTCCTTACTTACCATTGAAGACGCAATGTTGCTACCAATGAAATTTCTCTTTTGAATTCGGACAAGTTATTTTCTATTCTTCTCAAACAGCAGCTTAGAAAATATATAATTGAAGCAGAAATTGTCTTGTCCTAAAGGGCTAGTAATATTGGCTTTTTGAATTTTGATATCAAAACAAGACAAGTACTTTTCTGTGGACGGGGACAGAAATTTTCATGATTATTCATTATCTTTGGAATAAAAAGCCATAATTGCTGAAATTTAGTGTCAGAAAAAGTATGCAACAAAAATATTGTTTCAACAATTCCAAGAAATACCATTTACATTCGAAATGACAGACCAAACTATTTTAATTCCTTCTAACAAATACCCCAAGAAAAAATATGTTTATGTTGACGTTATACAAATTGGTCAACTATTTCATGTGTCTCTATAAACTAAAAAAAAAATGTGCACTGCAGATGTTAGTTTCCGCTCGTAGATAAAATACTATAAAGCCAAAAAGGAGTATTGTCTATAAGCAACTTTTGTTCAATTTTATAGTTCATTATAATATGTTTTACCTACTTTTACTTAACCTAACATGAAACTTTCTAAAGTATATCAAATTCAAACAAGGCTAGTTTCTTAGGTGATTATCTTTATACATCCCATTTCACATGATTTTAATTTCTTATGTTTTTAATAAATTTAGTTTCTTTTAATGTATTCATTCTCTTTCCTCTCTCAAAAATGCAGAAAATAAGGACAAAAAAGACACATTAGTGGTTGCAGACCCCTCATTAAACATTTTCAGAGCACAATTTTCGACTTACATTTTACATGATATACATGATATTCTGTTTACAACATCTGTCAGTCGTAAAGAGAAGCTCGACTTTAATAATTATATAAGTTCTGAATTGAATGAAATTTATTAGCATTTCGACAGAATTGCTAATGTAAAAAAAGTCTAAAGAACTAAATAGAGGAATTGAACTTTAAGTATCAAAAAGTTTTAATTCTTCAAATATTTTGTTTCAGATAATTAAAAGGCGTTTTCCAACTGTTCAAAATATTCTTGCAATATTGAATAATTGTAGCAAAAGAAACAAGAGACGAAAAATGTATCATTGTTTTGCATACATTCCTTGCTTTTTAAAATGACTTCTGTATTGATATTTGATGATGATTTGCCCCATTTCAATTTGTTGAATTATGTACCTCTCTTTCTTTATCATTTCCCTCAATCATAAGTCTTAGTTTTAATGTCCAATCAAATATTATTTATCACACATGCATTCAAGTTTTAGTTTACTATCATTCTCATGTAAAACGTAAAACACTTTGCAAATATTTTATAATTTTTAAATGTCTATGATAGTTGGAAAACATTTTTTTGTTATCTGTATTCAGAACAAAAATACTTAATGATGGTTGCTTCAAATATTTTGATGTAGCTACTATTTTCTCTGTCGTATCAATGGAAATATGATATAATACATTTCCAGACATTCATAAATATCAATTAGTAGAACTTTATCATTGGTTGTGATCAATCAATTCGTTTTGTTTTCATCATAAGGATAAATATAAAATGATAAAAGATTTGCGAAACAGTAAAAGTTTTTAAGAATTTTAAGTTAGTCAAATTACCAAATGGCAGCTATGTATATATGATGCATGGTTGCGCTACTCTAAACTACAGAAAATGATTAAAAAACATACAAAAATGTTTCATAATGCTTTAGGTATTTTATAAGAAAAAGATTGTGTTAGATTATCTGTTGGATTAAGTATAAGCATGACTATGATAAATGAAATGTATGGTCTTGATAAGGAAGTTTAATCCATAAGAGCTATTGTTCTTAATTATGTGATAAGCTCTGAATTTTAGGTTTTCTTTATGTTTTCATTACTTACCATTGAAGAGGCAATTTGGCTATCAATAAATTTCTCTTTGAATTCTGACGAGTTGTTTTCTATTCTTCTCAAACAGCAGCTTAGAAAAATATAACTGAAGCAGAAACTGTCTTGTCCTAAAGTGCTAGTAATATTGGCTTTTGAATTTTGATATCAACACAAGACAAGTACTTTTCTGTGGACGGGGACACAAATTTTGATGATTTTCAATTATATTTTGGATAAAGAGCCGTAATTGCAGAAATTTAGTGTCAGAAAAATATGCAACAAAAATATTGTTTCAACAATTCGAAGAAATACCTTTACATTGAAAATAACAGACCAAATTATTTTAATTCCTTATAACAACACCCGGGAAGAAATATGTTTATTTTGACGTTATTCAAATTGGTCAACTATTTCAAGTGTCTCTATAAACTAAAAGAAAAATGTGCACTGCAGATGTTAGTTTCCGTTCATAGATAAAATACTATAAAGCAAAAAAGGAGTATTGTCTATAAGCAACTTTTGTTTAATTTTATAGCTCATTATAATATGATTTACCCTTTTACTTAACCTAACATAAACTTTCCAAAGTACATCATATTCAAACAACGTTAGTTTCTTAGGTAATTATCTCTATACATCACATTTCACATGATTTTAATTTCTAATGTTTTTAACAAATTTAGTTCATTTTAACGTATTACTTCCCTTTCTCTCTCAAGATGCGGAAAATAAGGACAAAAAGACAAATTAATGGTTGCGACTCCTCCTAAACATTTTCAGAGAAAATTAAGACTTACAATTTCATAAGTTACAATCCTCATACAGGTAAGTGTTTTTTCGTTTTCACCGAATGTATAAAAGCAAAGTTTTTGCACATACTTTTTTGTTTTTCTATCATAAATTTTGGCGTACTACGTATGTTTGTGTCTTGTTAACATAATGTCAAATCTAAGTTATTTGGGCCCATTACTTGTACAATATGTATAAATGTACATCATTAGATTATACTTTTGAACAATTTTTCTGAAAATAATAATGATTTTCTACAATTCGGTTTTAAAAATATTACATTGTCATTGGATGCAAAAACATTCTCTCAAATTTATTCAGTTTCTACAATAAAAACGCTTTCTGAAAAAAAATCTGCAAAGAAATGTCTCTTTTGTTACGTTGCTTTTGAGTCAGATTGTGTGACAGGGAATATTTAATACTGATTGCAAAAAAATAAAAACACCTTTTAAAAAAATTCTTTTTAATGTTTAAATTATTCAACAGCTTAATTCCATTGACGTAATTATATTAGCGTGCTTTAAATTTGCATTGAAATTCTCACGAAGACACGCGTATAATATTGTTCATTCTCTTCTTTGAGTCACGCAACGTCAACAAGAGTTGTGAATTTTTAGGTTTGAGAAGCCAGTTAGAGAAGTCATAGGACGTAGATGTGGCTCTAACACGCCTTTTTAGAGATTGTACTTTATTCATCATGTTTCTAATAAATTTTGCTTCGTCAGGTATCAATGAACCCAATTTATTTATCTTTTATGCTTTAACATACATCCAAAAATACTTTAGAAAATTCTCTATGCATGATGCCTCATAATATTTTTTTTGCATTTACGCAGCATAATAGAAACGCTTTACCTGCTGCTTTAATATTTAAATTTTAAAAATTGTTTGTGTGGGAGAATAAATTAGTTTTTTCTTCTAGCAGCTGAAAAGCTGTTTTGTAAATTTCTAATTGACTATATTTACAATGTATGGATTTCTGCAAAGTAAGAAATTTCATTATAATTTTGCTATTGTTCAACCGAATAGTTTTTGATATATTACAGAGTTAAACTTTCACTAGTTGACAGAGGTCATTTTAATAAAATATGTTGTCATGTAGCAATGTAAACTATTTGTTACAAAGAATTCGTTGCTAATGTCCTTTTCTGTGGACATTTAAATGTCACTCAATCTATTGGCTTCTCTTCAAACCATGCAATCACAGATCTGATGCAGAAAAATAACTGAAAAACAAACACACTAAGAAATCTATTTGAAAAATAAGGCCAAAACTCCTTTGTTAAAGATTGACTGTTGTTTTGGTTTCGCGTTCATACTTTGCCAGCAAAGTAAGAGATACTTCAAAGAGTGACTTACTACAAAAACCAACCTATGCAACTATCTTTATCGAGCAGCTATGAACATGCCAACAAGCAGACTAATCAAAGTGCTTGTTCAACACGGCAATATCATAGAGCATGACACGTCATTTAAAACAGATGGATTTAATTATATACTTTGTACTGCATGTCACAAGGTGGTTTATAGTGCTGCTATCGAAAAATGCTTCCGCCAATACCTTTATGAACATTTAAAGAAAACATTACCACCGACTTTCTCTTCTACTTCCCGAAACAGCTTGAGACAACAAATAAAGTTGATATTCTACGGAATATCTTATCTTGTATTCAATATAGATTCACTGGAGAATGTTATCGATTTTGAAAACTTTGAATAATTTATGGCTCGGAAAAGAAAATTTAAAATGTCCCAGTATACGACATAGCAAGCTTTCCTAGCTTTAACAGATCTTTAAGCCAGCTATTATTCCATCCATTAACTGAGTGTGACACAGTGTCTTATTTTGAGGGTGCGACAAAAACTGCATTGGATGCCTGGAAATTAATTAATCCTCAACGGACTATTGAACCAAACAATTACATCGTCAGAAAAAACATCACAAAGCAATCTATGGACGTTATTGAGAGGTCTGTGTTGCTGTTATTTCATCGAAAGAAAAGGAAACTGATACAAACTGATTAAATATGCATGCAAAGGAAAAGTCAGTGAAAGTACTTTAAAGGCAATCTGTACTTAAACTGCGCTTTGTAATATGACTTTTATCCATTGCATTTTACGACAGCTGTACGACCAATTTCGTATGAAAAATCAGTTTCCTCGTATTCACAATTTATTGATTTGAACTTTACTGAACTGATTAGCAAATAGTTCATGTTAAATCGATGCAGACAAATGAACCTGTAAAATTGTCTGAATGTTCTGTTTTAAGAGCATGATACACTACTTAAGTTGAAAAAGCTAGATGTCAACAAGTACAATATTTCTGGCAATAAACGCAGGAATGGACCAAGTGACCATTTTACACAAACTGTTATCGGTGGATAACTTCGCGGGTTTTATTGAATTCACTCAAATACATGCTTAAAATAATCGCTGTATGTTCCTTTTTCAAATAAACTTTGATTGGATAAATTTCGATACAATACAATGGCAAGAACTGCGAAAAACCTCATTTTTGTAATACAATCTACATATCTTTTGCCCTGTTGACGCCGCCATATTGGATAATCATGATGGCCCAACGCGCACACATATAATATGTACGTACCTATGACTACTACATCTATGGTAAAAATAGATATTTTAATATGGCGCAAAGCTCAAATTTAAACACGGTAAACAATTACAGACTTGTACTGTCATGTTACATCGCAAGCTAAGCAAAGAAGATGAAAAATTGTACATGCTTTATATATTTTAACTAGTCTGAGGCAACGTATTTTAAAAATCTCTGTTGTAAAAGCACTTCTACTTTGTTTTGAAAATATGCAGCAAGCCTTATTCAACGTTGATTGTTATTCTTTCAATAATACTACACGACGCCTTTCCTTTATCGCGTTCCAGACTTTGTTGTGAGCAAAACGCGAGCGCCAAATTGTATTCGAGAAAATGCAAAATTCAACGCTTGAAACAGGCCTTATTATGCGATGCCCGATGTTACTAAAAGATTTTAGATACAACCACATTTCACATAGTGATTAGCCGCTGACCGTGCGAGTACGGGCAGATTAAGGAAAAAGGTACGTAAAGCGTACATATGGATTTAATTTTAAAAAGACAAAATACTATTAACAAGTCTCCAATTTACCTATTGATATTATTCTAATTGAGAGTCAAGCACAATCCTTAATTAACATATTCATAATCACTATACATAAATTTAAAAGTTGCTTTTATCGAGGAGATAAAGGAATTTAACTGAATGAAAATGAACTATTAGTTTGAAAAATTTACGATAATCGTAAAACAGAGGAAATGAGAGCAAAGATGAGCCTAACGTCCATGGTCCTAGCTTTATACTGTTCGATCACTAATGTTTTACTTCTATTCTCCTACTACCTCCACCGTCTTTATACCGGCTGATCTTTAATGTAATAATTCTACTCTCATCTGTCGAAAATCATTTGACTAAGAAACACACAACTTCAATAAAATTTTTTATATATTCATAAATATACCAAATAATAATTGAAAACCATATTTAGGGTTGATACAGTATGAAAAAAATCGTATACAGTCAAGAAACTTAGACACTTCTCAAAAGCCAAGACCTCTTGTATGTGAAGACACATTTACGACCTTTCGTTAGCGGAGGTGAATACCAAAACAACATTCACAAACAACATTATAAACTGTTGTAAGCGGTTGAATTAGTAATTATCCCGACAAATTGACATATTACGGTATATAAATAGATGTTGTTTTGTAATGCATGTAAATTCTTTCGTCTCTTCATTTTTCTTCCTGAACCACTATAGTTTCTTCTCCAGATTTTGCGCATTTATGTTCCTCAAAGAAAATTTTTTCATGTCATGTGAACTTTAAGCATTGTGTCTGTACAATGACAATATACATGATGAATTTGTTATATGATAACGTCTATGGACTCAAACGTTTCACTATACAGATGTTGGACTTTTAGTCGTTATCAAGCATATAATCATATTTCAAAACATTGTAAAACAGTCATATTTAAAAATTTTTATAATTATGCAAAAATTAACAAACATCTCATAAGCGGACACCTCCGACAAAAGAACACCAAGTCTTGGTCTTAAGGGTGTCCTTTTACGGTAAGTTCGATTGCATTCATTAAATATAAAAATGCTTTAAAACGTCTATGCCTATATAGAGTAAAGAATGTTCTGAATTTTCTTCCTTGATGTTTTCCATCGTTACAAACATTTGCTGGCACGGATGAAACTATCAAACACAATAGTGGTCATTTTACGAGCGTGACTAACACTATCTTATCTACGTCATTCGCATTGAATATTAAAGTTTATTACATGTTATTTTGCTATGACATGATTTCTTTGCAAGAAATTTTCAAAACATGTCTCGCATACATTTTACTTTTCTTTCAAGGATCAGGCATGTAAATTTTTTGTGAGAGAAAATTTATGGTTGTTGGTCCGTTATTCATGTGTATTCAGTTATTCCTGGCATTTGAAATGTCCCATGAAAACAGAGAACAGGAAATATTATACCGTGATTTTACGCTTTTTAAAAGAATAAAAATGCAAATTAAGAACTTTCAAGTACACTAAATGAATAAACCAATCTTCCATGTCAAATAATGGTAGATACAATGGACGACAATGCAAATGTGGCCTATGGAGCGTTGCCTGAGAGACTCTACGCCATCGAAGAAGGTAAAGTCGCATACGTGGGCGAACAGGGAGCAATGAATTCATCAATGAAAGCAGCACGTGACTGGCTAGAGTCATATCGCGAGAAAAACACATTTAGAAGATGCACAATCTAACCCAGCGAGCAAGAACCGTACAAAATGCAAACTTCGTATAATGACATTTTGACATATTTTGGCCTTGAGGTTGAGACTGTTGTTTCTTTATCCCAAAACATTTTTTAAGCGATTGACAATGCCCTAATGTATGATAATGTACAAATATGGAAAAACATGTTTCAAAAGTGAGATTTTTACAAGGATGCGTCGACAAAGGAACTTTGAAAACATATACACATGCATATTTTTCTTGTAACTTACAAAAGCTTAAAAATGCAAGACAATGTAGGTTTCTATGCTTTTAGTATATCTAAACGTGGATTATAAATTCAATTGAAATGAATCGACTGTTAGGAGCAACCAAAGTAGAACATGCATATATATTTGAGATCACTGGGGAGTTTTGGTCCAAACAGGCAACCGAGCCAATTGAAATCTGCCACTTTTAAATCATTTTATAGACAATAGTGATGGAATTTAGTATGGATAAGTTTAAGGAGCCAGTATTGAAAGACATATAATTGTATTACGTATTGTATACAAAATGAATCAGAAATAAGTTTGAAAAAGGTAGAAACATTTTTATGAGGTACAGTTAACGCTCTTGAGGGCATTTGCGTGAAAGTTATATACTTAATGTGCAAGAGAGAACCAATAATTTAAATATGCAAATGATACAATGGTTGGCTACAAGCGCAAGCCAAAAACTAAGTTTCAAACGACTTTCTCTCCCTTACAATTTGTAATAGACCGTATAATTTCACCATTCAACTGTCAAAAAGAACTGCTCAATTTTCTTATTTTATTTGGGAAGACGTTATAGCCTATAATACAAATTTACATTCTGTTGTTAATCATATTTAACCACGGTTAGATGTCCCACAACAGTCACAAATGACATTTGACGTATATATATATGTTTGTAGATGTAGATCACCCATGACAATAAAGTCCTAAGAAGGACTGTTCGTGTTGATGTTGACTGACGTTTCGACAACCTTAGCGGTAGTCATCTTCAGAGTTCCAGGTTCAAACCATTCACTTTAAGACATATATAGTCGAACTTCATTCCAACAGCACTTAGTGAAAGAAAAATTATTTAGTGGATAAGAAGAATCTAGACAAATTACTGAATTATACGTCCAAAGCCACGAATCAATGTTGAATGTCGTGAAATGGTATTGGTAAGGTCGAAAGATCAATGCTACTCCAAAAGCAAACTAGCTAGTGAAGTGGGTTACAGCTAAAGAAATGTCAGTGACTATGTAGAGAGTAAGATCTGTGGAAACTATGGTCCAAAACTAAAATCCCAAGAATGAGCAGTGGGAGAGTATCCACATTGCTTGGGAAATTATCACGTGAAAGCCTAAAAAATCCTTCATAGGTATATAGCATGGCTGGAGGAAGGCTTACCAAATACTATTTAGTTGGTGGTTTTCATAGATTGACTTTACACTCTCCAACAATTGGCCATAACGACATGTTTTGAGTTTTTTTTTAGTGTATAATTACAATGTTTATTATACATTGAAATATTTACAAATCACCTACAACTCATTTCACATATTTTATTAAAACAGAGATAAAATATTTTGGTGTAAGTAAGTTGTTATTGAGAAAGCGTAACGTTATTGTGAAGTGGTTTTACCTTATGGTTTCTTGATAGTCCTACACGTAATGGCGGACCTGGATTCTTAATTTTAACACCGCCAAGAAAAAAGAACCGCTGGTTTTGTTTGTAAACAGTTTAGGTGAAGAAAATGTTGAGATTGTCCCTCATTTTTCATATGCTTAACGCTCTCTTTAGAAGAATTTATAGGTGATGACTTTTTCTCCTTTGTACCAACGCAAGAAAATGTGGAAATTTTCCTTCATTTTCAAATGTCCAAAGTTCTCTTTGGAAGAATTTATAGGTGATGACTTTTTCTCCTTTGTACCAACAACAGGGTGCATTTGTAGTCGGATGACTCTTTTAAAACAAATGTGTATCAAAATTTGTTATTATAAGCACTCGTCAGAAGAAAAACTAATAAGAATAACACGAAAGACAAGCTGCGAGCAAATGCAATTACGTATGTATCAAACTGTTTTGATATTTTGATTGTATAATCATGCCAACTGTATTTGGTTATTTCATTATATGCAAATTAGACGCTTGAAATCAATGACAATTTTTATAAATACAAAATAAAGCCTGCCGGAAAACATATGACTCCCACCAGACATTTTCTTGCCGTTCTTCAGGTTCACAATTTTCTCTTCATTGGAATCACTTTCGACATCATTGTCATGAATCTTGTTCACTTTAGCACTACTCTTATCGCAGGTGTCACGTGCATCGCAGGTGTCACGTGCATCATCATCTTAATTAGATTAAATGAGTAAGCGATCTATCAGCATTATATGTACGTGGTACTGCATCTTACATAATAATGATCATGTATTTTCATTTTGAATCACACACTACAATACCATGCAAAAAGTCAATTAGAAAGTTCATCACGCCATTAAAAGTAGTACTACATGCAACACATCACTATCTTCATAGGTACATCACTATCTTCATCCATACATCACCACCTTCATAAATCCCCACTCCACCTTTATGTATCCCCACCATACTTTCATACATCCCCACCATAATACATCCAAACCTTCATGCATCCACAACTTGATACATCCTTAACTTTATAAATACCCACCCTTATACATACACACCTTCATCCATACACACCTTCATCCATACACACCTTCATATGTCCGCACTTTTAAACATTCCTAATTTTAAGGCTACCCAGTTATAACTGTGATTGATGGATATATGCTACTATGTGCCTAAATTCAACAGTTAAATTCAGACCACTAAGAGTGGTGACTAGTTTTTAAAACTCTGAGAAAATCCTTCTCTGTCCTCATTTAGGACAGTATAACAAAGTTGTCATTTTCAAAACTTGTGCTTTTGACTGATTACTCTGTAAACATTATGAGTTTAAAATTAAGGGCTTTGTGATGGGGAAAAGAGTCTTACTAAAATGTGAATTTGAGGTCAATGTAAGACAGCATTATATAATGCTTAACAATGAAAAACTTTAAAATTCTAAAATCATTGTTTGAATTGGATTTACTTCATTACTGCGTAGATTAGGGCAGCTTCTTTTTCCTCTTTCATGAAATCATAATGTAATCTTTTATGATGTAATCACTTTTCACAGTTTCATTTATCATTTTACATACCGATACCTTTACTATTTATTTTGATATGACTGCTTTCTTTTTGTCCAACATCATTATCCTTTCTGTCATAAGGTGTATTTATTAGTGACATTTCAATTGCTTTTTCTATATCTCTTTGGTACAACTTTTCACGAACAGAAGGCCTTACAATAGAAAAAATCTCATGACGTTGTTGTATCACACATTGAAGAAATTAGTGTGTACATTGGATTACACAAGGCAAAACAAAGGCTTATAAAGGATTAGAGATCTACTCTAATATCTGTGTAAAACAGCATGATGCCCTTTAGCCAAAATTAAAAATCTATTTTTGGGTCACACCTTCTCTCGCCTTTCTTCTCTTTGTTCATTTCCTTCTCTTTATGCTTCGCCTTCTTTGTTTGTGGTTCAAAATCAACTTCAAAATCATCTGAAACATATCATGAAGTCATAAATACAAAAACTTAGCAATTTAAAACAAGAGAAATCTATAGAACATGCAGGCATGACATTGAAAAGGAAGTAAAGTATGGATCCCCGTATATATTTATTGCATATCTACCAAATTAATAATCTCAACTTTTTCACAATAAAACAATGTAAAATGTTTAATAGTGCACTAGATCAATCATGCAGCCAGTAAATAATTGTGGGGCCTACATTCACATTTGTTGCATTTGTATTTTTTGAACAGTGTCTATGTAGGTACATGTAAACTGATACAATATAAAATGTACCCTTCTCCTACCTATGTAAACCAGTGTGTATAACCACATACTTTACTGTAAAACAGAGCAATTATAATTTTCATTAATAGCTACGTAGCTATTAAATCACCGTATGTACAATACATTACCATCACTTTCACAATTGGAGCTCATATCAGTATAATTAACATTTTTCCTCCCTTTCCTGCAAGAGATGATGGTGAAAAATAAAACATGAGTAAAGCTAAATACTTGTAGATGTAGATCTTCAAGGTTCGAGCAGTCCTGAAAATGACTGTTGGTGTTGTTAATGATTGACATTTTGACATCCTTTGATCATCAGAATCAAGTAACACGTCAACACCAAGAATTCTTTTCAGGACTGCACAAAGCTGGACGATCAACATCTAAAAAATATAACATAATAGGCAATAAAAATTATAAATTCTAATATGAAAATCGTCCCTGCTTTATTAATCACCAATATTGTCAACCAACAGTAAATCTTGTTTCACCCATACGCCATACCATAGTAGTGATAGTACAAATTGGAATCAAGGGACAAATTTCAGAATTCCTACCTTTTAGATTTTCGCTTAAAGGTCATCTTTAATGCATATTTACAAAATTAAAAATTATGCTATCAGAGAAAATACTAATGAAGTTAGGATTCAAGTTCAACTTCTCGTGGTTTTAACATGATTTTCATTATGTAGTTGAATAATCTTATAAAGTTTCACGCATTGGCGTCATTACACTGGATCATATCATTACACCGGATCATACACTGGAAAAATGCATTTTTGTGTATTTCTTTACTTTTAAACTCATAATAGAGCTTAACAAACAGTGATACATTATTAAAAAAGTATTTTTGTCTTGTTGAAACACTGCTTTAGGCTTTTAAATTATTTAAATCAAAGTTTGCTTCTGCTGAAAGGCACCTGCAAAATGTGGTAAGAAATATTTAAGTTTCCGTTGCTAGTGATCGTAAAGAATGTCAATCACAACAAAAATACCACCTTTACAGCTAAAAAATTTACCATACATTGTCAAGAATAACTTTAAAAGATAAATTTAATTTCCTGCGAAAGATGAACGATTGTCTGAATATTATCTACAAGTACAGCTCGTATTTAAGCACTTTTACGTAGGATTTCTTTTTTTTTGTCTTTATATATAACCAAAGAAGGGAATGGCGCAAGCATCACAGCGCAAAAAAAAAAGGTATATTTGTAATTTTCCGTGAGATGAAAAGATTTTTTCTTGTAAAGCATGTAAAATTGTAAGCTTGGACTAAAAAAAATTATACATAACATAAATTCAATGAGCTCTCTTTTTGGTCGAGTCCTGTGTTTAAATCAGGCCATCGAAACACCGAAATTTAAATACCCAAAATGAAATTTAGAATTTTCTAAATAACTTTTTTAAGATCTATCAGAATAATTAACACCAAAATGTGTTCATGTGTACTTTTAAATACAAATCACGACAGAGCTCAAGAGCCATTACTACTTTTCAGGAAATGTTAGGGATGCATTGAGCTATCATAAAGACATGGCGTTTTCAACAAAAGATTCTGATAATGACAAATATGAAGGAAGCTGCCCTGCTTACTGGCAAGGCGCTTGGTGGTATAATAGTTGTTATTATTCCAACCTAAATGGTAAAAATCTTGCTTGGTATGGTTTTAATAACGTAAAAACCAGTGAAATGAAAATCAAACCATGAAGAATTTTCATAAATATTTATAATTTCACGGCAATGATCAAAATCAATGTCAATACGTCATGTTATATGTCTTAAACATTTACATTCGTTGTTTCTATGAGAAAATGTGCAAAAATTGTTATAGATAGAAGTCAAGAAAACTGTAATCATTTCATGAAATAATAAAAATATTGTTTCAATCAATGATATTGATGAAATATGAGTTTCTAACATGTTTATCTAAATGAAGTTGATGTAATCAAATCATACTCAAAACGACTTCCGTTTTTGAGTTTGTAATGTGACTGTTTTCGTCTTCGTGGGCATGAAATGATTTTTCACATTACTAATGCTTACACAGTTACACGTTTAAAAGCATTTTATTAGTGTTATTGTGGGCATCAGCCATCTTGGGTGAGCCACATTGTTCGATAAGTCCCTAGAGGTTGGCTGCAATACAAGAATATAAAACCCCTAAACACAACCACAATCGCAATACCTACATCGCATTTAACTGCATTACAAGAGCAATATATTTGGTGCTTTAACATCATCTCAAAGAACAATCTCACGAAAGTTCGAATGACGAAGAGTTGATTGCGTTTGAACGAAGTGGACGCTGAATTCACAAGTCTCTATTTCTATGTATGCTCACTTAAATGTTCTCTTGGAGTCAAAGTTCCCTGCTGTCAACATTAAAGTATGTCACTAGAGCTTTCGAATTTTATGATTTGTGTTTATCATGCATATCCAAATTAATATATATATTACATTTAAAGTAGTTTATGGCGGTTTTTTGTTGAAATCATTCATACTTAGTAACCAAGTATTAATCATTGAAGAAGTATTTAGATAGCTGTAACTTTAGATATGTTGTCAACTTGACACTGACAAAATATTAGATTGAAGGCCAAGCCTATTGTAAAAATTCAATGCATTGGAAAACGGCATATCAACAGTTTTACCAAGGACGAGCAGTTCTTCAATGGTGGAAGAATGTAAGTTATACTCATAATATATCTAAAGTTTGTAAATCATATAATTATAAATGCTGAAAGATTGGCTACCGACTACTGTTCTTTACAGTCTGCACTCTGCAGAAACAATTGAGTTAGCGTAGCCAGAAAGCAAGCCTTTCTTGGCTTTATTGGTTTTCGGAAAAAAATTTGCCATACTATATTCAAAACATGTGCATGTCCTGTCAGCCTGTCAGTGCTGATGCTTGTCCTCCAGATGCGCCTTAGCAACGATTGCTAGGATGTTAATGACGTAGATGCAATTGGTCTATAGAAACAAACAGTAGTCTCAATTTACCGTGTAACTTTGTGCTGTATATTTAATTAAATTACTGGCTGCGACTCCACCTTAGCACTCCTATTGGTCAGAAAATACAAATTACTGGCTGCCACTATGCTTATTACATGCGTAATAAGATGTGCGCTACACAAAAAATTTCTATAAAGTGAAACTATTGTTTGTTCAATACTGCCGTTAGATCAACGCCGACTGTTAAAATAAAGGCATCTGATCAATAAAGTTAAAGGTACGTTTTTTGAGTAAATTTGACCTCTGACATAATATGACGGATGTCTTCAAGTCAAAGAATTGTGATGTCAATAAATAATGAATTATTATTAGTTTAGGGCCTGTTCATATGTGCCGGGCTGGCCGACTTTGCTAGGCCAGTTTTTTATTTGATTCGCATGAGGCGGCTAGCCCGACAAAGTACGGAAATAATTATTTACGCACGCAGCATAAAAGTCCAAATCCCGATTGTTTATATTACTTTTATAAGTTGAAAGAAACTCAATGATGTTATGCATTAGTCTATGGTCCGCCTAAAGTTGCTCTTTTGCTCGCCTTGTATTTTGCATCGCATTGATTTTTATGAGCATGCGCACTAGTACGATGTTTAACACGGCATGCCGGTCTAGCCTGCCTTGTGCATTCACATGAGCCCGTTTATGCCGAGATCCCGCCTCGTTTAAGCGACATCCCGGTAAAACGGGCCAGCCCGGCGCTCATATGAATCAAATTTGAAATTATATGTAAATACTAAAAGAGGTGAGATCTTGCTACTACCGGGCTAGCTCGGTAAAGCGGGCCAGCCCGGCTCATATGAACAGGCCCTTGTATACATACACTTGAAATTGTAAACACCCAGTTTATAACTTATGTTTAGATTATGTGTATAACTTACACTTTCCATAATTACAAATTGTTTTTCTCTTGCAAATAAGTGTTTCATTATCGTTACACGAGTTAATTGTATTCAAGTAAGTCTTGAATGCAATGAAGCTTGGTACGTTGGCATGGCTACTATGTAACAGAGAACATGCATGTTAAAGTCTGATTGGATCTACATGCTCTTACATATTCAGTCATAACAAATATATATAATCAAAGTTTTATTATGACGAAACTTTTGTAATGGTTCAAAACTTATTATTGCAAAAAAACACTTGTCAGTCGTGTACTTGTGAAAGTGGTAGCCGGTTTTTCTAACTGCAGGCGTCGAATTATTCTAACGTTGCACTTTATTCAAACAACATACTTACGTATAGCGTGATCGAATTCCTTTATAATTTATTGTGATTGTGGGCGCTGATCCAACCTTGCATCTCTATAATTACAGGATTTAAAAAATGCGTATATTATAAGTATACTTACACCTTCCCACTAATGTATATTGTGCTGTTTCATGGCTTAAGTAAGTATATCATTTTTCAATGCATTTGAATTTTTACAATAGGCAATATAGCTCTTCGATGTCATAATACCTTGTGATTTTCAAGTTAACACCATATATCTAAAGTGATTCTTGAATGATTGATTGTTCAGTTGACACCAAGAGCACATTCAAATGAACATACATAGAAATAGAGACTCCCGAGAGCTCAGGTAGCAACAACTTTGCACGAACTTTTCAATGCAAATTAGAGTTTTTTCAACCTACCCGCGACTTGCGTGAGTTAGACAAACTCCAAAGTGTTGTATACCAACAAATCGAAAACATTAAACAAGATTCCAAAATCCCAAGAAGCGTGTTTTTAGTATACTAAGCATTGCGGCGGATCTAATAAGAAGAAGAAATTTTTGCTTATAAACTTAACAGAATTTTAAAAAACACTTGAGAAAAACGACGATTTTTTTTAGAGCAAACATGTTTCGACATTATCAGAATGCCATCTTCAGTGCAGAATGGTTAGTGTTAAGTAATATGATACGTAATATGATATGAATAAATTAATTACAATGAATAGGATTATAATTCAGTTACTAAATATAAAATATTTACAAAAAAGGAAAAGAAAAATAAGTATTAAGAACTTATAACAAAAATATTATTATAAAGTAAATATAGTGTTGTAGTGGTGAACTTGGATATTTAAATCGGGATTAGTTTTATTAATGTGTAGAGCTTCCTTGATTTTGAGTGAGAAAGTGGATTGATCAGTGTCGATGATTTTAAAACAGGAAGGTGAGAATTTGTTTTTACATGAAGGAGAGGCTTGAAGATGTTTGTAGATAGTGGAGTTTTGTCTGTGTGAGTATGTTCCTTTATCCTGGTAGATAATTGGCGAGAAGTTTCACCAATATAGTGGGAATTACATCCCGCACATGAAAATTGATAAACTACCATAGATTTGGAAAGTTCGGGAAGTGGGTCTTTAAACGAAAATAAAGATTTTATTTTAAAAGATGTGAAAATAAGTTTAACGTCAATGTCAGTGCAGTAGCGTTTAATGATTTGTGTGAGTTTGCGTTGTGTGTGTCGTGAGTAATCACCTATGTAAGGTAGTTTGAAATAACGTTTATTGTCATGTTGTTGTATATCGTTAGTGTTAGTTGTGGCGTTAGATGAGTCAGTGCTTATCTTGTTGTCCAAATAGTGTTGTATAGTGTTGTTGATGAAATGAAAAGGAAAAGAATTACGTTGGAGAGTGAGTCCAATTTTGTAATTTAATGGTGTGAAACTAAAAAAGTTAGTCAGTAGTCCTGTATATGTTGGTTTGTGGTACGTAGAGGTCATACAGTTTTCATGTGATTTAGTTAGTAAGATGTCAAGAAAGGGCAACTGATTGTCTTGTTCGGTTTCGTATGTAAAGTTTATGTTTTGATGTTGTTTGTTGATGTATTCGTAAAAGAGTAATGCTTCGTCTTTGTTATGAAAAATACAAAAAATGTCGTCAACGTATCTGCGGTAAAATAAAGGTTTGTTGTTGCCGTAGTTATTTAACCAGTTTCGTTCGTGAAAACCCATGAAAATGTTGGCTAAAATGGGTGCCAAGGGTGAGCCCATACTTACCCCGTCAATTTGGTCGTAGTACTTACCGTTAAATAAAAAATGAGTCTCGGCCGTAGCGATGTTAAACAATAGTTTTAGTTCTGTTCTGTTCATTTTGAATGTAGGGTTGTTGGTAAAATTAAATCAATAGCAATGTCTATGGTTTCGGTCAGTGGTATGTTGGTAAAAAGGCTTTCAACGTCAAAAGAAATAAAGAATTTGTCATGTGGAGCGTTAGTGTTAAAAGATAAAAAATCATCGACAAAACTAAAAGAATCTTTAGCAGAATGGTCATTAGGTATTAGGGGTTGGAGTAAAGAGCTGAGGTATTTGGCTAATTTGTAGTTATACGAATTGATTGAAGAATTTATAGGTCTGATAGGAGGTATGTCATTGATATTGTTTAATTTATGAAGTTTAGGTAAACCATATAATCGAGCTGGCTGTGAACCTCTAGGGTACATTTCTTGAAATGATTTTTCGTTAATAGCGTTCTTTTTCTTTAAGTTACGTAGCAGTCGTTGTAACTTTGCTTCACGGGAAATTGTAGGATCATGATCGAGTGGTTTGAACTTAGATAAATTGTTAATTATAGTGAGGCAAGAGTTAATGTATACCTGACGATCCATAATGACTACACCATTGCCTTTGTCAGGTTTGAGAACAATGATTTTGTCATTATTCTCAAATTCAGAATTCTTTGCTAGCATTGACTGAATTAAACGAGGAAGTTCTTGTACATGAACTTAACTGAAATTCTTGGCTAACATTGACTGAATTTACCGAGGAAGTTCTTATTTATAAACTTAACGGAAATTTTTGCTATCATTGACTGAATTAACCGAGGAAGTTCTTATTTATAAACTTAACGGAAATTTTTGCTATCATTGACTGAATTAACAAAGGAAGTTCTTATTTATAAACTTAACGGAAATTTTTGCTATCATTGACTGAATTAACAAAGGAAGTTCTTGTTTATAAACTTAACGGAAATTTTTGCTAACATTCACTGAATTAACCGAGGAAGTTCTTATTTATAAACTTAACGGAAATTTTGCAAACATTGACTGAATTAACCGAGGAAGTTCTTATTTATAAACTTAACGGAAATTTTGCAAACATTGACTGAATTAACCGAGGAAGTTCTTATTTACAAACTTAACGGAAATTTTTGCTATCATTGACTGTATTAACAAAGGAAGTTCTTGTTTATAAACTTGTTGGGAATTTATAACTAGCACAAACCTAACTATACTTAAAAAAGAAAATTCTTAGCTAATTGTTTCAAGTATGAAGTTATTAACTCATTCTCTTCACTCAGAGTTAATATAGAATAATAGAAATATAGAATTCCCTAAGCATATTACTTCTTTGAAAGAATTATATAAAAAAATTTTAAAGGGTTATTCAAATGCCTCGTATTTTATTAAGTTTCTTTATATTAACACGTCCTCAATCAAATAAACTTTGAGTGAAAGACAAACAAATTAACTGACCATTTATTCGTAAACAATGTTCTTTTTATTTAAAAAGAGATTATTCTGCCACCCACCTCCAAAGACTTGCTTCATTGAAAAGTTTGTAGTGAAATTACGACTTCAAGTGCGAGTGTAATGTAGAGATGCTCGTTATGTAGATACAACATTTCTCGGGTTACAGCAACCGATGTCAAGCACCATTCAAAGCATAGTTATTTCGTTATATCAACAACATACAGCATAAGTGCTCTTTAACACACGTTTTTCTTGATTCTATTCAAAAGATGAAATTAGAATTGTCAAAGGACACTGATAAATCTAACCGCGACTTGCGAGAGTTAGACACACTCCAAAGTGTTGTTTACCAACAAATCGAAAACATTAAACAAGACTCCAAAATCCCAAGAAGCGTGTTTTTAGTATACTAAGTATTGCGGCGGATCTAGTAAGAAGAAGAAGTCTTTGCTTATAAACTTAACAGAATTCGTTGCTAGCATTGACTGAATTAAAGAGAAAGTTCTTGTGCATGAACTTAACTGAAATTCTTGGCGAACATTGACTGAATTAACCGATGAAGTTCTTATTTATAAACTTAACGGAAATTTTGCTATCATTGACTGAATTAACCGAGGAAGTTTTTATTTATAAACTTAACTCAAATTTTGCTAACATTGACTGAGTTAACCGAGGAAGTTCTTATTTATAAACTTAATGGAAATTTTGCTATCATTGACTGAATTAACCGAGGAAGTTTTATTTATAAACTTAACGGAAATTTTGCTAACATTGACTGAATTAACCGAGGAAGTTCTTATTTATAAACATAACGGAAATTTTGCTATCATTGACTGAATTAACCGAGGAAGTTTTATTTATAAACTTAACGGAAATTTTTGCTATCATTCAATGACTGAATTAACAAAGGAAGCTCTTGTTTATAAACTTGTCTGGAATTTATAACTAGCACAAACCTAACCATAATTAAAAAAGGAAATTCTTAGCTAATTATTTTCAATATGAAGTTAGTAACTCAAACATACAACATGTTGATAGAAACTTAAAGAGTTGCAATCTTTGCGTAAAACCTATCTTAACAAGGTCGGTAGATGCCAGATATAATTATGCAATGTGCAATTATTGAACTGGAACCACAGATACTGCTGTGTTATGGAGCGCTTCTTACATGGAAGGTTATAAGGATATATAGGTCGCGTTCATTTTCAACTTTGAGCTCAAAAGGTCTAAATATTCTCATTGTCTAGGCTACTGTTCTAATGATAAATTTCGAATTATCATGCAAAGTATATCGTTTCAAAAGTTTCAATGATTTTGCGCCACTTGTTATTTTTTAAACAAACAGTTTTACATATCAATGTCAACCTTGTTTTTATTGTTAGAGACGCGGACTAATGTTTATAAGAATTTTTTATTTTCATGTTGTTCAACGGCTTCCATGCACAATCTGTCACATCCATTTGGTATTTCTTAATAGCATAAGCATTTCTTGTTACTATCCATAATTTAACATTTACGACATTGACAACGAAGTGTCAAACAAAGAATGTTGACTTGCATATATAAAGTTGAATGAGAGCGACAGGAAACAAAAACTTTAAAATTTATTGCACCATGCCTGGTCAAAATTTAGCTTTTAGAGTACTTTCCACAAACTACATAGATTCTTTAGAAATTAAAACATCTGTCAACGTTACTCTTATTTTTAACTTATTATTGAAGAATGGCACGCCATGGCTCGTCATCATCTGTTGATGCTTGGTTAGTGCTGATGATCAACATACTCAAATTCTTATTCTCAATTGACTGGTAATCTTCTTGATATTCATTAGCCGACTATTCAGGCTAAAAACTAGCATAAACAACAACAGTCCTTCTCAGGACTATACCAACCTGGACGATCTACATCCACAAACATGTAACGATACTCTCGGGCTCAAACCATTTAATTTTTTACGAATTCTATTTGTTGGATATCCTTCCATATCACTTTCAAAACTATCGAGAAAAAAAATTGTACGTGTTTTTTTATTGTTTAAGTGCCATGCTGTGTAACATGACCATTGAACATAACTTTAAATTTGTAAACAGCTAGCTCAAATTTTTTGTTGATATGACGTAAAAGTAATTTCCTTTGACGTATATGGCGCTCTACGCTACTAAGTCTCCAATCAGTTCAACAAGTGCATTTAAATAGCTACGTGTTTCTTTAAAGAGAAAGTAGCTGATGTAAAATTTTCAAACTATGGTGACCTTTGCATACTAATACAGTTTTGATAGTGACGTTGTCATAAGGTGGATTTGTCCTTTAACGGACATTCTTTCCTAGTGTTGACCGAAATAAAGAGGAAATTCCTCGTCGTTAACCAACCAAAAAGGAACTTTTATTTTATTGATCTAACTAGTATTGAATGAATCAAAAGAAGTTCTTGTTTTGTGACATGACACAGCTAAATTACAAGATTGAACTCATTCTCTTCACTCAGAGGTTAATATAGAATAATGTAAATATAGAAACCTTAAGCATATTACTTCTTTGAAAGAGTTATATAAAAAATCTTAAGGGTTATTCAAATGCCTCGTATTTTATTAAGTTTCTTTATATTGACACGTCCTCAATCATATAAACTTTGAGTGAAAGACAAGCGAATTAACTGACCATTTATTCATAAACAATGTTTTTTTTATTAAAAAAAAAAATCATTCTGCCGCCCACCTCCAAAGACTTGCTTGATTGAAAAGTTTGTAGTGAAATTACGACTTCAAGTGCGAGTGTAATGTAGAGATGCTCGTTATGTAGATACAACATTTCTCGGGTTACAGCAACCAATGTCAAGCACCATTCAAAGCATAGTTACTTCTTTACATCAACAACATACAGCATACGGGCTCTTTAACACACGTTTTGCTGGATCCTATTCAAAAGATGAAATTAGAATTGTCAAAGGATACTGTTAAATGCTTTTTAATTGCATCAATTTTTAATAAACAGTCTTTATATCAATGCAAGCTTTGTTTTGATGTTGCTCCCTTATACGGTGACGTCATGAAGAGCATTTAATTGGAAATTTTGAAGATCTCGGTTCTTTTTAGCAAAACACAACGCTAACTGTAATGCCTTGTGCTTTTATTATAAGTCTTTCTTATTTTAAATTGTTTTCTTAAAATCTATAACATCGCGAGCAAGCTATCAGTGAAATACATCGTATTTAACAGCCACATTTAGTTTGTTACCAAAATATCACAATAAGTCTTTAATCATTAATTTTGTGTTAATCAGCTAGTGTTGTTGTTTTACGATAAATAAAGGCCTGTTTATTAAAGAGTAAATGTTATGTTGCAAATCCTTCAAAACTACCGATTTAAAGTTTGAGTCAATTTTGTAAACTTCTTCCAAGTTGAGTGAATTCGACTTTAAAATTGAAACACTGTCCAGTTTGTGGCTATGTGTGCAAACTGTTCAACATATTTAAACTATTTAAAGCAGTTCAATTATCTGCTGAAACAAATTAGTCTGTATAAATATGCAAAGTTTCTTTATCCTCACAATTTATTTATGCTGGACACACACATATATAAAGAGCCTCGATCTTCAACTCAACCTGGAGTGTTTACTTGTAAGACATTTAAACAAGACAAGTTGGTGAGCTTTATTTGTGCGTTGATGGCGATTAGCTGCATTGTTGTTAATATTCAAGGGTAAGCTATGGTTTAGTGTAAAGAACTAAGAACTTGGAAATGTTTAATGCGCTTTGTTGAACGCAAAAAAGACTGTGTTAGAAACGCTTCTATGGCGTATTTCTTTTTAAATTTGAATAACCTTTAGTACAAGTTGTCGAGTTGTAGTTAACATTCAATCCTGGGGCAGTATACAAACATGATTAACTAAGGATTTTTCAAATCAGCTCAAGCCAAGTTTTTCTTGTTTAAATTGTGTATGGGAGGAGTAAGACTTTTATATACATTACACCTTTTTAGTAAGTTGTTAGCTATGTCATGTATATACTGGATATAAATCTTTCTCAATTCCTTATTTATAGTGTGAAATATTTCATCTAAAAACTTTTCCATGACTCACTTTACCGTTCTTACTTTTGCAGAGTGAGATCAACAAACGAAAAGGAAGATTATTTAAAAGATTTCTACTCAACATTCAGCCATAACTTGAAACGCACCATAAAATCCGATAAAAACAATGCAACTTTGAAATCACAAATTGCAATAATAGACGGACAAATAAAAACACTTCAAACATATCACAAGAATCTTCAAACCCAGCACAAACATCTGCAAATCTTTAAGTTAAGTCTTCAACACAAAATCAATAGGACAGAAGTACAAACATATACACTAGTGAAATTACAACAAAAAATTACGAAAGTTGACTTGAAAATGATTGATCTTTCGTCACAAATGAAAAACTTGATGCCCAAAGGGCAACATTACAAACAGAGTTAAAAGTCTTGAAAAAATTGAAAACACTTTACATGGTAAATGAAGAACTTACAAATATTTCGGAAAAAGGTAAGAATGATTTTAAAAAAGAAAAGACACTTATAGATTCGAGTAAGGAGTAATATTTGTCCAATAAAAACAATATCTTTCATTTAATTTCTCTGTGTTAGTTAATATTTTTATAACCATCAGGAAAAGACTGCTCAGATCTTTACAGAAAAAGTGTAAGACACAATGGAATATACGAAGTAGATCCTGATGGTAAAGGATACTTTAAGGTCTTCTGTGACATGACGTCATCAGGTGGTGGTTGGACTGTTATTCAAAGACAAATAAAAAATGGAAATACAGACTTTTATCTGGGTTGGGCGGAGTATAAACGTGGCTTTGGTAATCTTAAATCCGAATTCTGGCTTGGATTGGACAAGATACATCGACTAACATCTGCAAGGAAATATAAACTTCGAATTGATCTTGCAAACACGTCAGGCACTAAAAAATACGCTGAATATGAAGATTTTGTTGTAAAGGATGAAAATTATAAGTATCAATTAAGTATTGGAAAATACACAGGTAAGAAAATATTGACGAAAATGAGTGTTTGTGATAGCAAATTGTGTTGACAGATTGTACCTTAGGACCAGTTCATATGAGACGGGCCAGCCCGCTTATGCCAGGATAGGTAGCTTTGCCGAGATCTCGCCTCGTATATTATTTTACAATTTTTTTGAAATTGCGTTCATATGAAGAGCGGGCCAGCCCAGCTTGACGAGATACGCTTGAAGGAAGCGAGGTTCTAACAGGCTCATATAACTGCATCAATTGGGCCAGCCCGGCTAAACAGGGCTGGAAGAGATGAGATGGCGCATTCCCTTGTCTTGTTTGGTTATTTAAACATGACAAAAACTTCAAAACAATAATGTGCAATTGAAAATAAATTTGAAAATTTCATGTTATACCACTACAATAATCGGTGGAACTCACTGGTAGCAATCAGATTGTTGAATGTCTGAGTCTAAACACAATTTAATTTTCCCACAAAATACAATGTTTGTTGGCAGAAATTAAATACAACATTTCAGCCTTGCCAGCCCGCCTCAGATGAATGCGAATACAAATTGGTCCTGCAAGCCAGCTAGTCCAACTTTAAGTGGTTTTAACGTTTTTAAAATACAAATCACCAGAAAACTATAGAACTATTTCTACTTTTCAGGAACTGCTGCGGATCAATTATCCTATCACAATAACATGAAGTTTTCAACCAAAGATTCAGATAATGATAAAGATAGTAGAAATTGCGCTACTTCCTTCAAAGGTGCTTGGTGGTATAAAAGTTGTTATGGTTCCAACCTAAATGGTAAAAATATGTATTGGTCTAGTTTTAACGTGAAAACAAGTGAAATGAAAATTAAACCATGATGACTTTTCATAAATAACTGCAGTTTTTTTAGTTTTACCATGCTGTAAGCTGCCTTCTTTAAAGTGGGCTGCCTTCTTTAAAGGTTATTTTGTAATTATTATACTTTATTCTTCATGGCATGACTTACACATTCATATAGCACGTTGTGTTTTTTCAAAAAGACAAATCATAAAAGCAAAGGATTGATATCTGATTCCTCTTAAATTAAAAATTTGCAAAGATGATCGTCATGAAATTAATTGTACTTGCTTTATTGGCTTCTTTGTACCGTTAAAATTACCGTTAAAATTAACACAAGACTTCATCCTTATGTTAGAGAGATAAAAAACGCTCGTTTTTCCTCACATCACATCCAAAATTTATTTCATGCTTTTTCAATTTTATTCCTTTATGGGCAGTGGCTTAGCCAGCCCTCAATTTATTCATAATACGTAATTTTTTATCATCAGCATCATTCGTTTTATTAAAAATTCATAGTATTATGAACAATAAATTGTTTACATAGCAAGAAGAAACTTGCAGGTTTGCTACGCCACTGATCATGTGTTAGTTTCATGATGTACGTATATTTTTCATTATTTCCTTATGTGTAAAATTAAACACTATTCCTATTAATCCTATCATGTAATTTAATGCAATGTAATTTTTTAATTAGATTATTTATTCAGCTTGTTGTATCTAAGACTGTTGAAGATGTCTTATGTGCTTCGACAAAGAAATGTCTTCAATGAAAAAACTTTCATGCTACAAATTTATTTAAAAAATGCACGCTTTAAAATATATAATTATTGGGCTTACCTCTTAATGATATCCCATTATATTTTTATAGAAGATAAAAGAATGGAATATGCCTTATTTTGCTTAGTATATCTTACAACTTAGAGCATGTTAGCTACCCATAAAACACTGAGCATGACAATTAAGGCTTCCTTTGTGCAAAGGGAAAACGATTTTTCTTGTTGAGTCAGCACAATAAACAAGTGTTTCTCAAAATACATGAAAAAGTCGATGCTTCTTTAAAGAACTACAAAAACTTTCTTACTGTTATTAAAAAATCATGAAAAATAGCAAAATATACCACCTAATGTGGAAAAGATTATTTAAAGGCATTTGACTTCACCGCAGCCTTTAATGTAAAAAATATTGGGACAAATTCGTTTCTTTGACAACAAGCCAGATGAAACTATAAGAAAAAGTAATTTATTTTCTTTGAAAATGCGTTTGCCTTTTAGTGATATATTGCTTCAGCTGTCGTTTGTTCTGTGCACTTTCACCTACGTCTTACTTTGAAATTGATGTTTTTTTAAAGAACTTATCATTAAACTTGTGTATTAAAATAACATTTATAATAAAAATAGCACTTTGTTGTACCCCAAAAGCTTTAATTTGCATTCACTTGACAATAAAAATACTTTTCGGGCATTATTGCAAATATATTATGGCTGTAGATATCGTAATTAAAAACCCATTATGGCGGGACTTTAGCGAAAATTGATTTTAGCTCACAAAACAAAACAGGACGTCTTTAACAGTTACTTTATTTTAAATGATTTTGCAAAGTTTTTACGTTTTTAATTGATACAGACCTGGTGGTTTTAGCAATCAATTATTAACAACGATATGTGAAACGAAGACATATTTGAGTACTTAATGATTAATAACTTAGTAGTTTTAACTTAATGCGTTGTCTATCACATAGGATATAAATAGTGCGAACAATGTTTTAAGATAATGTTCACCAATACAACAATTTATCAATTATCATGAAGAAAAAAATATTTCTACAAGCTTAAGCCTCCTGGATTTAAAGAAAAATCAGCTCTTATGGCCTTACAGCTAGATTGCCTAAAATATCCCAAAGTCCTTTATTATGTAATCTAAGAATAGTTTACATGCAGCTGTGCATGTACAAAATATATATTATTCTTCATGATGGTGGCTATATAAATGTTCTCAATTTTCCTGTTTGTTGTTTTTCGTTAACATGAAGATGTCAAACTCGCCATTTTGATTTCTTACTAAAGTAGCACACTAGTGTACATTTTAATCTCAAAGAAACAATTTTACATGTCATATTTAACGCTTGACTTATATTCTAGCAATGCAGTAACAGAAACATTGTGGTTAGAATGACTATAAACAAGGCTATGGTAATCTTAGTTCTGAATTCTTGCTTGGATTGTATGAAATACGCTAACATCAGCAAGGCAAAATAAACTTTGCGGTGACTTGGGAGACTGGTCAGAAAACAAAAAACATGTTGAATATAATAACTGTTACATGTTTGTAAATGTAGATCGTCCAGGTTGGCATAGTCCTGAGAAGGACTGTTTTTCTTGTTGTTGACGGACGTTTCGACAACCTTAGCGGTAGTCATCTTCAGAGTTCAATGAGGAGTAAACGTCAGGTTAGCCGTATTTTTTAGCTGGTTCTTACCTCATTGTATTGTGTGTACTGGAAAAGTGTGGGTGTCAATTGTGTATTGTCATTGTGAATTAATGTGAAGTGTAATGTTTTTAGTTGATCGTTTGTTTGTATTGTGAATAAGTCGTTTGTAAGGTGCCGGTAATTGCTGTGGTCTGTTCAGGGGGGTTTGTTCAAAGTTGGTATACCAACTTTCTAATGTAAGCCGTTGTCTATAGTCAGTACTGTAAGTAATGCATTTTGCCGAGTCCCAGTCAATGTTGTGCTTTGTGATTCGGTGATGTTCGACAATGTGATTAGTTTTGTCTTGTTTCTTTGTACCTCGTTTGTGTTCAGTAAGTCTTATGTTTAAGTTCCTGCCAGTTTCCCCGTTTCACAAGTTCGAGACTGGACTAATGTTAAGGACTGTGAGTGAAAACAATATAGCAAATGATTTTAAAATTATTGGATGTCATTGTTTAATTCACGCTTTGTCATTTTGTCTCAATTTAAATTAATTTCGTTATTATAGCTAATGGACAAGAAATTGAACGAAGGAAGATGACAGGTGTCTTTAAACATTTCGAATAATAAAAAAATAGCAAAAAAATGTATGCAACACAACTGCAATTTCACGAAAAGAAAAATGTGATTGCTCTTTTTTAATGTTTTTCGTGAAATGATAAACCTAATCATTAAAATATTATGATTCTTTATGTTGAAGGATGTTCCCCAGCTATAGGAGTTTCTTTGTTGTTCTTTCATAATCGCTGTGAAGTATAAAAACCTTTTTATCACCTTATGAATTAGCTATATGCATGCATTTTTTAGACTCTCTTTTTAATAAAATATTATTCTTTGAAACATTCTTTTAAACATATAGGTTCCATGTATTTTAATACTATAGAACTTCAAGAGTGAGATAATTTTTTTCTTTAAAAATGCTTTTATCTTTTTTAGAGATATATTACTTAACGCTTCATCTGTTGTTTGTCCTGAGCACTATCATATACGTCTTACATTGACGTATATGTTTTTGTAAAAGAGCTTATCATTAAGCTTATCAAAACAGCACGTCATTGTCCGGTAAAAGCTTTTTAATTTCAGTCCAATTTGAAATAAAAACATTTTCCGGACATTAACACCATCATCATATAGCTAGATATCGCGTAAAAAACCCCTTATATATGGTACGTACTTAGCAGAAAATTAATTTTAAACGAAAAAAACAAAACAGGAGATGTCTTTACAACTGTTCAGTAATTTGAAAATGAGGTTTTTTGCAAAGATTTTTAAACTAGAAACGTTTGTAATTAATACAGACCTAGTGTTTTATTTATTATTAACAATAATTTGTGAAAGGAAGACATATTTGGGTACTTAATGATAAAAAAGCTAAGTTTTAACTAACTCATCTATATATATTTTGTCACATAGGTAAAATTGATGTGTAGATTCTTTAAGATAATGTTCACCAATACACCAATTTATCAATTATCTTCAAGAAAGAAATATTTCTACAAGCCTACCCCTCATAGAATTAAAGAAAAATCGGCATTTATGGCCTTATAGCTCTATTGCCTAAAAAACCCCAAAGGGCTTTATTATGCAATCTAAGTAAAGCATACATGCAGCTGTGCATGCACAAAATATAATTTATTCTTCATGATGGTGGTTATATAAATGTTGTCAAAAGTTTTCAAACACAAAGTGTTTACTTTTTTATGCAAGATATTGATGCGCGTTTCTGTAGTTTTCTTTTAGTTGCTTTTTGCAATGCATCACATAATGCTTGTCAAAGCGTACAAAGTGGTTTTATGAAGACAAAAGACAATGGTATGTTACAGTACAAAAGACAACAACATCGTCTAAAGATGTCTTTAGCAGTTACTTTATTTATAAATGATTTTGCAAAGTTTTTACGTTTTTAATTAACACAGACCTGGTGGTTTTAGCAATCAATTATTAACCACGATATGTGAAACGAAGACACATGAGTACTTAATGATTAATAACTTAGTAGTTTTAAGTCAATGCGTTGTCTATCACATAGGATATAATTAGTGTGAACAATGTTTTAAGGTAATGTTCACTGATACACCAATTTATCCAATTTATCAATTGTCAACCAGCAAAAATATTTCTACAAGCTTACGCCTTTAGGAATTGAATATAAATCGCTTTTATCGCCTTAAAACTTTCCCAAAATATCGGAAAGTGCTTTTTTATGCAATTTAGGTAAATCAAACACAGCTGCATGTACAAAATATACATTATTCTTTATGACGGTGGCTATATAAATGTTCTCAAAACGTTTTCAAACATAAAGTGTTTTCTTTCTTTTATGCAAGATGTTGATGCGCGTTTCTGTAGTTTTTCTTTTAGTTGCTATCTGCAATGCATCGAATAATGCTTGTCAAAGTTCACAAAGTTTTTATGAAGACAAAAGACAACGGTAAGCTACAGAGTAAAAGATAAAATAAATGTTTTGGAGGATGTAAAAAACTAGTATGTTTTAAAACGCGTACCTGCAGGTTACATTTGTAGTTGTTTAATTGCAATAAAGCTTTCTCATTTCTATTTTATACCGTTCTGGCAAAATATATTAGCAAAAACTGAACAAGCGAAGATAGTATTTTTCATATATGTTTTCTAATCTAAAACTAAGCGTTCTATCTAGCATTGTTGCTCTCGCTGTTTTCGGCCTTCAATTCTTTACGTTTGATCGTTAGTAAAAATACATGTAATTGTGTCATTGATAAGAATAATAAAACAGGTAAGACTCCGAGACTTCTAGCTCGAATCAGTTCCGTACATTGTTTTTTGCTTAACTTTTTCCGTTTTAGAAATATTTGCTTTACGAAATTTATTTATGTTTGTTTGCAAAAATGGACCTACAAAACAGATTTTGAGCTAATGAAGGCACGCTATTTTACTGGAAGTGACACCAGACATATAATTAAAGAAATTAATGTATTTAATTTACATGAAACGTCTGTGTTGTCTAGATATATAAATTCACTCCCCCCCTCCCCAATAACGTTCTAGTTTCGCCCCTGCTTCCATGGTAGTCTTAGCCACTTGTTTGGAAATAGGATAACGTTGTAGAGTTGCTGAATGTAAACTTGGATCCATCAAAGCGATAACACGACAAATATTGTATCAAGAAAATTTTACCTAGTGGTCACTCAAATCAACAAAGCAATCTACTTGTAGAAATACTGAGTTTTGGTTTATTCTGAAGTTTTGAAAGTTGTTTTATGATAAAGGACAAAACCATAAGGACAATTATATAATGTTTCATCGATCCAGCGATTCCTTAAATATGTCTTATTACATTACACTGAAAAACTGAAGCAAAATTTACCAAATTTTTTTTGTTTCAAATAAAATATAAATTTTTTACACGAATTTAAATATTTTACATTTGTGTTCTTTACTTTTTCACTTTATGACGTTATTAGGGTCCTGTAAGCAGATGTATTATAAACCTCCAGTGTGAGTTATCATCATGAATAATGAAACAGTAATAATCCCAATGTCCTCACTATGTCATGGTAAAAAAATTTTTGCAAAAGCATCTACATATGCATATATACCTTTAAACCATATCTTGATTGATATTTGAACAACAATTCCTATCGTAAGTGCTCCCAAACCCACAAAAAAATAATTATGATAATTTATTTTGCTGTTTTATCAACATTTATCAAATCAATTCAACAGCATTCTAACACATTTCAGATCATTGATTCTTATTTATTATTTGGGCGTCTTCTGATGTGAGATTAGTACATTCTGTCTAACGTCATGAATCTATGCTAATAAGTAATAAGTCTGCCTGCTTCAAAATGAACATACACTGTAGTTTAAAAAAAATTTAGATTTGAAATGTCCATCTCTGTAGATAGTAAAAAGAAGCATGCAGACTTCTCAGCTTCAAAATTTTTTTGACTATAGTAAGGTCTTCGGCTGTTTTCCCTTTCTGGTGTATGTTACCAATTAAATCAGAAAGCCGACAAGGACACATCAATATTTTGAACTTTTTGCTATTTCCTTCTCATGAAATGTTTGGAATAAACCATGACTTAACAAAACTGCTGTTAGGACGGTATAAATTTGACGAGGCAATGTTTGTCGTGTTATTTTCCAGCTTTGATGCATCGAAGTTAACTTCTAAAAATTTTGCAATGTCATCCTATTTCCAGAAAAAAGAGAAAAGAACTAGAGGTTAGATATTAAAAACATGTTTGTACGTATAAAATAAAAACAAACCAAAATGTATGAAAGGAGTTCTTTTTTTTGTTTATTATAATTAAAATTTAAATGGACGTAATATCTGTGGGAATGGTCGGCCGATGCTAAAAATAAACGCTAGCCAAAATTTTTTACGGTTTTTTTTGAACAGTTGTAAACTTTTATGATTAGTTCTACCCTTATCCAAAAACAAAAACCTTCTCTTTCAGGCAAAGTTACGGGAGCTTGCGCTGACAGAATTAATACGCTGGGACTTGTTTAAGAACATCGCATTTGACCTCATAAAGTCAATTATTCTTATTGAACACTCAGGCATACTTACAAAATAGTGTTTCATTGCTATATATAAGAAATAAGTCGTAATGTTATGATTTCTAAGATTCTATTCATTCCATGATTAAAGAATCTACCTGTTATACTTGTAGCTATGGTTCTTTTCAACATCAGTGTAAATGTAATAGTAGCTTTTCAAATGAAGCTTTAAGTCCGAAATTATACAGCCATCAATCTGGGTTTTTATTTAACAGTAGCAAGTGGCAATGTACAGTACTGATCTTATATGTTTACTTTAAACATGACGGCTAATATTTAAATTGTATAAAAATCTTTATGATTGAGGAAATATTTATCAAAAAGTTTCAGAAGCAAGAGCAATAAAAGTGGTGATATACGAAACACAGTGTAGCAATTATATGGAAATATCATATATTTACCATCGTGTAATCTTCCTATATTTCATGATATTTATATAAAATGTTTCCATCTAGGTTTAAACGTTGATAATGATTGGTTACTTTTCACAAACGAAGATTATCTTTCACTCTCTTTTGCTCCATGACACATTGCATTTTATAAATCTTGTTATTTCTTTTTTGTATTTTTGACTATAAAATAGACTTTGTTATCTTTTTGTATTATTTACACCTTTTGTAATTGATCCTGTTTTGTTCTTTGTTTTAAAGGTGAGACGCTATCACCAAAAGATATCATTTCAACTCATGATGTTCACAATGACATTGAATGTTCCATGAAATGTCATCAACAGAAACTATGTGTTGGCTTTAATTTCTTATTTGATGCAAAAGAATTTGAGATAAACTGCCAAATTACCAACAGAAAAAACCCCAGAAATATAGAGAAACTAGCCTCAGAAGGCAAATGGACTTTTTATGAAACTCTTGTATTGGTAAGAAAAAAGAAAGTGGTTGATTTGAAAATGTTTGTTAAGTGGGTATTATGTGTCAATTTTAAATATATTGTTAACGCTTATTTTTTTCCTGATAAGCATTGTGCAAAACTATATAAAATCTGACTTAAAGTACTAATTAAAAGAAAAATGCCCAATCAAGTGTCTATTTTTAGGTTACTGAATTTAATCCGATTTTGAGAAAACGAATGCAATTTTAAAATTCATACGATTTCGAGGATTAGAATGAAATTGTGTCAATTTTAATTATGTTTAGTTTAATCTTAAAATGTTTTGAATAGCTATTTGGCACAATGGATCTATGTAGGAAAGCTTTTCATAACACTTTCTTTGGATGCCTAATGATTTATAACACGTAGGAAGTACACTGCAATAGATTTTTCAATAATATTGTTATAGGCAAAAGACTGTGCAGATCTATACATGAAAGGAAAGAGGAAGAATGGAGTTTACGAAATTGATCCAGATGGCCAGGGCAGTTTCAATGTTTTCTGTGATATGACAACATCTAGTGGAGGTTGGACCGTGTTTCAACGTCGTCAATATGGAAGTGTAGACTTTTATCGAGATTGGAGGGATTATAAAAATGGTTTTGGTGATCTAAAAGGCGAATTCTGGCTTGGATTGGATAAAATATACCGACTAACATCAGCAAGGAGAAATAAACTTCGTGTTGACCTGGGAGACTGGTCAGGAAACAAAGCATATGCTGAATATGATTATTTTGCTGTAGAGAACGAAGCACATAAATATCAGTTGAGTCTTGGTTCATATTCTGGTGAGTCAATAAGTAAATATAAACATTTGATGGACAAATTTCTAAGCAATATTTTGATATAAGCATTATATGTTGGAATGATTCGAGTTTGCGTAGACAGGTCAGCAATTTTGAGAAAAACATAGATATTTTAACGGTTGACTTTGAGCGGAAGTCTTGTTAGATCTTAAAAAATATAATCAATTTGATATTACAAACTTACAACAAAATACATTGAACAAACATAAAAATCATTTTGTTGTGTGAATCATTAAGTTGCATCCTACGACAAAAATTTTTGACTTACAATAAGAGATCATTCAAGGATTGTGCTTACCGTATCATTAAGATTAAATGAAAATTCAATTGAAGCTTTGTAAACAAGTAATGAGCATGCGCCTGAAACATTGCTAAATTATGTGGACTTAAATGAACATTAAAACCTTTTATATAAAAAGCATGCAAGCCTGTAATATATGATTGTAAATTCAGACCTCCATTCCTAGATTATTTATATATGTATAATTAAAAAAATGATTGCATAATGCTCTATCCAACTACTACAAACAATAACGACCTTATCGAACAAAATTTGAAAAATTAACCTTCCACTCCTCTTCCTTGTAGTTTTAGAGTTATACTCTGCTATACCGGTCACAAGCCCGGGTCTTGCAACGTAAGACTCTCTGATTTTGAACAGACTTGTCTTGTTTACAAGGAAAAGGAGTGGAAGGTCAATTTTTCAAATGTTGTTAGATAAGGTCGTTATTGTTTTTAGTTGTTGGATAGAGCATTATGCTATTATTTTTTTGTTTAATAACACTCCAACTATTTAATCTTATAAATATGCATAAATATATAGAATATAAATATATATAATATATTTATACATATAAAAACCTTACTGAAATTCATTCAAGTTTACGTGGATAAATTTACATATAGAATAATGCAAAACATAAATGTAAATTAAGTCTCGGACAACACTACAGGTATATCATCAAGTCAATAAAGAATTTTAAAGGTCTATTATAATAAAAATTAAATACCATTCATTACTTAACTTAGGAGTGAGAGCAATGAGTTAAAGCTGGATGTAGAAATAATGTTCTGGGAAATGAAAGTAGTATCAAAGTCAAAGTCATGACAAATTTTACCTTTGCAATTTATTCATTCCATTTTGAAGCAGGATTTACAGCATGTTGTTAAATAAGTCAGCTACAATAACTTTATGACAAACGGTAACAATATTATAATGTTTTTGAGGTTGGATCTCCCCCATGCACCAGAATATGTGAAATGAAAACTCAGTGTTATGTAATATATTTTAACACTTACATCAGTCCTTCATCTTTTACTACATAAAATAAAAAAAGACTAATTGGCAAATCTCACAAAAGCCCCCAAAACAAACGACCGCTATAAAAATCTTCTACCAACGACATAAAACCCTTTTTTTGGGAGTTTCTGCAAGTTCAAAAGAATTCTATAACTGCATTAAATGCGATTTTTGAAAGGTATTACTTTTTTTAGGAAATGCTGGAGATTCATTACATTATCATAAAGGCATGGCGTTTTCAACTAAGGATTCGGATAATGATAAAGATGGAGGAAACTGCGCCACAGACTACAAAGGTGCTTGGTGGTATAAGCATTGTCATCAATCTAACCTGAATGGGCACTACTACTATAGTGGAGCATACTACAGTGGGAGTGGTGTGGTTTGGTATTATTGGAAAAAAAACGAAAAATCCTTAAAGTTCACTGAGATGAAAATAAAACCATAAAAACTTCCGAAGACTGTGACGTTATAAACTTGATATTATTTCTAATGAAACTTTCAACATTTAATTATAGCGTTTTAGCTTTTATGTCTTTTAAAGAACCGTTATAATCATAACCATTTTCCCTAAAAATTAGAGCTGATTTCGGTAATTATATGATTCTAATGTTACGTCTTTTCACTCATTTCTTTAATGAGATGTTGCTCTGCAAGTAACTAATTCTATCATTTCGCCATGTTCCACGCAATCTTGGTGTATCATGCATGTCATGCAATTATCTTACATCATTATTCACTATGTAAGCAATGTCACTTTTGATTGGTTAACTACCTGCAAATAATTTTACATATCTGTAGGTATAAAAACATTTTACCTTTTATGTCTTTTAAAGAACCGTTATAATCATTTTCATTTTCCCTAAAAATTAGAGCTGATTTCTGACGTCTTTTCACTCATTTCTTTAATGAGATGTTGCTCTGTAAGTAGCTATTTTTTTCTTTTTGTCATGTTAGACGCAATCTTGGTGTATCATGCATGTCATGCAATTATCTTATATCATTATTCATTATGTAAGCAAAGTCGCTTTTGATTGGTCAACTACCTGCGGATAATTCTACATATCTGTAGGTAAGACATCTATTTACAAATAACAGTTTCTACAATTATGGACGACATTAAAAGCCAGTTTTGAAAAAAAGTCAAATCATAGCGATGTTTTCCACAGTTTCTAAAAACGATGTCAAAGCTTTTAAACAAGAAGCATCCAGAAAACACTAAAAACCGGCAAATATGGCTTTGAACGTGCTTACAACATAATTAAACCAGACGAACTTGAATAAGCCAGCTGACAAAAACAAATTAGCGAAGGTTTAAAAATGTTTTATATTGATATGTGTTAATAATATTTCAGTTAGTTAAAAGTAAATAATAAAATAATTATTTAACTCGGTTTTCGTAGCTATGGTATTAAAATTTATTCAGACCTCGGCAACGTTATCTGTCTCAGCTTTGCTTCTGCAGATAACATTGACCTTGGTCTGAATAATTCTTGATATCATGCTAAACCTCATCCAAACAAGTGTTTATTATCTGGCTCGTCAGCAATCTTGTTCCTTCCAAAGAGAATGGTTGCTCATAATCTATAAGCCGCGTTTACACTGCGGTCTCGTACCTGACCAAGGACTGACTAGGCCTCCAGTGTAAACACATCAAGCCTGACCTAGGACTCAACAAGGACCGACGTTTTCGGCCCATCATAGCACGTAGTCCTAGGAAAACTTACACATATTAGAAGACACTAGAATCTCCCATTGAGTTCTATAATAACTGGAGCGGCTATCTCAAGCGCGGCCTTAGATATCTGATGTTGTAAAAAAAATGGCGGATTTCGTCCGTTGCCGCTGAGATTTACCGAAATTGACCGCTTTTCCGAAAATTTCACAATTTCCCACTCCCTCCTGAGGAAAGAGTGAGGAAAATGTATATGTGTATTTGGGATTCGGCAAGCAATTTTTTGTTGAAAATCAAGGTAAAAACCTTAAATTCATAACAGCGAGTCAACTGTGCTTGTCAGTTATCTGCTCCTACGAGGATGCATTTATAACTATCGACGAAAGACCTATATGTCGGCTACACATGTATGAATGCAGATGTGCGTCGTTTTCTTACCAGCGTCAAATTTGTTTGATCGATTAAACTCTTTAGTCTATACAAAAAAGTATATCATAGTTCATCTCCACGGTTCACGAGAGAGAAGTCAGCTTATTTGTTATCATTGCTATTTTGCTTCTTTTCATGCAATGGGCAATGGCTTTTTTCGCCACAATTGTAGGATTTTTACTTGTTTCTTTAAAAAAGTACATATTAAATCTCTGGATATTTACGGATTTTCTGTAATTGAGTTTCATATGAAATTTCAAAAAGAGTCAAGTCTGCATAGGTTTGGTAAATAAAAACAAACAATATTGTGTAGAAATTACTTTAAGTAACCTTTTTGTGATGTTCTGAAGTGCAACTGCATCAAATACTTGTGAAGTTGTAGCACATTTTGATTTTGTTGTATTGATATATGAATTGGGCAAAATACAAATAATCATCAAAACACTTATGCTTCCAATGGTGTTTATAATTCATTTGTAGTTTTAATACTTCTACCTTTCTTTTTCACTTTGTTTTGTTTTTCCTATATTTGCAATATAAGTGCAGTATAATTTGAATGATTAACACAGTCTTCACCTCAATAATAAATTTCATAAGCAGTTGGTAGTGCATTTTGTTCTCTGAGTATCCACATCTGGTGTTTTGTTCATACAAGAATGATGAAGTGCAAGTAGATATGTCATAGCAAGGCAATAAAACCAAATGAATTACATTCCTATAGTGTACTTTTATGCTAGAAGCTTAAAAGCTTTTTAGAAATTAGAAAGTTATTGGATTATATTACCTCTATATCATCAATTTCATGATAAGAAATAAGAAGCAAAAAATTTGTAGAAAAGCTTTGAAAAGTGAAAAACTTTTCTATAAAAAAGCAGCAATAATGCATATGATAAATCTCCATTCTGTACTCTAATAGGTAAATAAGCTCAAATTTTTCTTGAAGAAATATAAGAAATATATAAGAAATATACAGTACAGTAACTTTAAAGGTTTCATCACTGAATCTTTAATTCTTCAGTATAGTGCATTAGATATTAAAAACATTCAAACAACACTCAACTAAATTATTTTGACAAAGATATGACATGATTTAAACATTAAGTTACATAAAACCCAATGGCTTATACAGTTTGAAGCTTCACATCTGCATCGAGTCATCATCAATCTCAGTACAAATGTTTACATAGACACAAACTTTATGGCCTTCCATTTTACATGTTTGTGAATTGACATTTCATTAAGCATCAAAACACACACAACCTTCTTGCCATCTTTCTTTGGATCATGAACTTTAACTTCAAAGCATTCAAGGCATCCTTAGTGAATCCATTGTCTCCATCCATAGAATTTGACCACAATCAATAACATCTTCCAGTCATCTTTACTCCTTGATCTTCCCTGCATGTTGTCAGCAAATAGAACATAACAAGCTCTGCTCCAAATCATGGGTACCGTTGGGGCTGATCATTTCTTTTTGATACCAGATCACATTTTTGATACAGAGCAAAATGTGTGCAGTGTCTTTTTTGCTTTAGGGAAACTATTTTGCAAATAGATGGGTAAATTTACGATTTCATGCATTAACAAATGACAGAAAAGTATACAGAATTTTATAAGAATTTTACAAGTATACAGAGTTTTATAAACAGGAAAACATCAATATATTTGCCGTTCAAGTCAGTCTTAAAAAATACGATCTTTAATATGTATTTTATGGCTTTTCAAGTGCATGTATAATTGCTTTTCAATCGTTGACGGACTAACAAAACAAACAACTACCTCACCTGTGAGAAGCGATATGTTCCTTTTAGTGGAAACTACGACATCCAACAATTGAACGATTGAAGTGTTGGCATTATAAAAGAAATGCCAAAAAAGAATCGTTTTTGAAAAATTCTTTATAATTTACTATAGACACCAGGGGGAGGTCGAGAATATTATTTTTCTGCAAAGCGATCATTTCAGCGGAAATACGTCCGTTGGCCGCCATGTTTTTTACAACAGTTCCCAGTCCACTTAGCCGCTCCAGTTATTATAGAACTCAATGGAATCTCCCCACACTACAGTACATCTGGTCAAAAGGCCAGGTGTACTATGTCCGATAATTTATATCGTTACATCAATCTCCACATAAGGAAAAAAACAATATTATAATTTGAAGGATCTAGGAGTAGTTTTCACAAAAATTGGTAATCACATGTAGAACGTTCATTGTAAATGTACGTCCTACAGAAGATTTTCTTTTGACTGATGTGTCCGATGTGTCGGTGTCTAGTCGTGCTTGATTGGTTTCTATACTGACATTTAAGGTCATGTCTTGCGTAGAGAAGTTTGCTGCACCTGTTGCTCATTTCGGTCTTCGGACTCAGATTGTTAATTTTCTTCCCATTAAGCTCTGTATCAATCTTCCCCTTTCTTTAGTGGATGGCTGATGTCTTCTGTTCCGTCTGCATATTTAGCCTTTCGAAATAATTAGGTACGACGTGGGTGCAAACTTCTGGTTACACACTTCTTTCCTTCATGTCCTGCACGCCTGGTCTGGTCGTATAAGTACTGTATCTCCTAGGTTGAGATCTATTAATGGCTTGCTGCCATGGTTGTAATATTTCGTTTGTTTTTTCTTTTGTTTGTCAACAATTTCTTGACTCGATGGGTTAATTTTGGCTTCAATAGTTTCCATGCCGTAGGGAGAAGCGTTTTTGTTCACATAGCCTACTATATATGTACGTGGATAAATAGTCCAGTTTAGTTTACATATCAGTGGCTTAACTATCCTCTGCCAATAGCAAATTAAATAAAAAACATTACAACACCGAATCAAAAATATAAATGTTAAAGAAAGGTAATCACATTGCTGAAACAGTTTATCGTTCTCTTAGTGGATTAAAGTCATCTCCGAATCGTTAGGAATGAAATGAGTATTTTAGAGCAAAAATAGTCACCGTCGTTCTCGTTGACAAAAGCGCGCTAAAAAGAAAAGCAATGATGCGCATGCGTATTAATTTTATATTGCAGTACCCAGCCATTGTACCCAGAATGCTCGCTCTGCAATCTTCAGAAACGTAGTGAATATCAGTAGGACTAGAGTTGAAGAATTTTGTCAGAACGTAACATCATGCAGCAGAGGAAAATATCTCACTTTTAAAGAGGAATGATTTGTTAATCACTTTCAAAATACAAGTTCTTATTAAACGTCTTGTAAAATTGTCGTGTTGCTTACAAAGGCCAAGAGAATCGATACAATACTGGCATATTCAACTAATTCAAGTTAGATCATCGATGTCAGGTTCTCTAAAAGATCACATTTAAATAAGGCATGAGCGTACATACATAAAGAAAAACACATGTTGTAGACTAGTGAGAAATTAATCATTTTAAGAAATATACAACAACTGAAATTATTTCAACTAATATCATTATAACGTATATATTTATAAATGCCACGTTTGTGCTTATTACGGTTCCTTTGAAAATAAAGCATGAATTAATTATCAATTTCAATAGCTTGCTGAAACCAAAAATAATCACATCAACACAAGCTACTTTTAGAAGTTTATAGCTACATACCTTGATGGTGGCTATGTTTCAAGTGATGTTTAGTTTTTTAGTTCTCAAGTTTTAGTCCAGCTTTTCATCATCCTTATTTATGTCTATATAAATTCATTGTTTTTGCCGTGAGTATAAACACAGAAAGATTGACAGCAGGATTACATGAGCATGCTGGCGATACGAACTGAAATAAAACATTTTCTCATTTTGGCCACGTTCAAAAAATAATGTCCTGTACATTTATTATTTTAAAGTAGAAGTTTCAAAAATTCGTGTTGATAACGTTAACATGTTCGTAATTGCATATGTTTTTCGTTATGACACAACAACTTCCTTCGATGTACGTGTAAAGTTGATATTCACAATAAAATTGCTGTTCGAGATAATAGAGTTATATTTATATAATTTTTATACTGGAGACAGCTGGGGGGAATTATTGCCAGTTTGGTTCAATATAGCTGCAACGTAAATTGTTTTAAGAATGGTCAACGGCAAAATACAGCTTGTAATCAATTTTACTGCATCAAAAGTAAGTACATAAAATATAGCTATTTTTGAGAATGATCTGTATCGAGTGCCACGTTTTAAAGGTTTCTTTTTAAGTCGTGTATGAATAAATTACTTAATTTAATTGAGTGCTGAGACAGAATGTGAAAACAAGAATATATAGCTAACACTTGTCGACAGAAAAACAGTTGGGTTGAGTTTTAGGCATAGAAATTTATATACTTTGTAAATTTGTTGTATTTTATACAACAAAATATCAAATAAGTAAACAACAGGAAGTGTTATTAACTACAAATTCCAAACATGTGATGCAATATTGTCAGTTTGAAATTGTAGACAAACTGTGGTGTCTGTTGTTCCTTATAAATAGTAAAATTGCTTTTCATACTAAAGACAAAAGAAATATTTTTGTGCAAGTTGATTTACATCAAGGTTTGACTCTATACAATAAAATAGTGGCGCAAAATTCGTCTTTTAAACATTGCATAGTCAAGCAGAACTTGTAATAGTGCAAATTCATTGGACGAAACTTCGAGCATAAAATGGCTACTGTCTAAATCTCAAATAATTAAACTCTTTTATTATCAGCTGAAACTACCCTATTCTTCATGAATACTCACATACATAAATAGAGCTTTGATGATCTTGTCCTCACTCCAAACTTGTGGATATCGATCACATATCATAAAATGGCAAAATTTGCATTTGCGTTGGTCGGTGACATAGTATGACGGGTGCCTTTATGTCAAAAAAATGTGATGTAAATAATAATGATATATTATTAGTTTAGGGCCTGTTCATGTGAGCCGGGCTGGCCGACTTTGCAGGGCCAGTTTATTATTTGATTGACATGAGGCGGGCTAGCCCGACCTAGTACAGTAACAATTATTTACGCACGCCACATAAAAGTCCAAATCCCTATACTTTATGTTACTTTTATAAGCTGAAAGAAACTCAATGATGTTATTTATTAGTCTATAGTCCACCGAAAGTTGTTCTTTTGCTTGCCCTATCTTTTGCATTGCATTGAATTTTATGAGCATGCGTACTAATACGATGTTTAATTCCGCATGCCGGTCTAGCCCGCCTTGTGCATTCACATGAGCCCGTTTATGACGAGATCTTGCCTCGTTTAAGCGACATCGCGGCAAAACGGGCAAGCCCGTCTCTCATATGAATCAAATTTGTAATTATATGTAAATACTAAAAGAGGTGAGATCTTGCTACTGCAGGGCAAGCTCGGTAAAGCGGGCCAGCCCGGCTCAGATGAATAGGTTCTTATATACATACACTTGAAATTGTAAGCACCCAGCTTATAACTTATGTTAAGATTATGTGTATAACTTACACTTTCCATAATTACAAATTGTTTATCTCTTGCAAATAAGTACTTCGTTAGCGTTACACGAGTTAATTGTATTCAAGTAAATCTTGAATGCAATTAAGCTTGGTAGGTTTGTATGGCTACTATGTAACAGAGAACATGCATGCTAAAGCCTGATTGGATCTACATGCTGTTATATATTCAGTCATAACAAATATATATAATGAAAGTTTTATTTCGACGAAACTTTTGTAATGGTTCAAAACTTATTATTGCAAAAAAATCTTGTACGTCGTGCACATTTGAAAGTGGTAGCCAGTTTTCTTACGGCAGACGTCGAATTATTTTAACGATGCACTTTATTCAAACAAACATACCTACGTATTGCTTGATCGAATTCACTTATAATTTATTTTGACAGTGGGCGCTGATCCAACCTTGCATCTCTATAATTACAAAACATCTGTCAACATTACTCTTATTTTTACTCATTATTGTAGAAAGGCACACCATGGTTCGTCATCAACTGTTGAGGATTGGTTAATGCTGATGATCAACATACTCAAATTCCTATTCTCATTTGACTGATAACCTTCTTGATCTTCATTAGCCGACTATTCAGGCTAAAAACTGAAATGGCTAACCGCTATAACATTGTCAAAACGTCAGTTAACATCAACAACAATAGTCCTTCTCAGGACTCTACTAGCTTGGAAGATCTACATCCACAAACATGTAACGATACTGTCGGGTTCAAACCATTTAATTTATTACGAAAGATATTTGTTAGATTGCCTTCTACATCACTTTCAAAATTATCGAGAAAACAAAATTGTGCGTGTTTTTTTACTGTTTTTAAATGCCATGCTGTGTAACATAAACATTGAACATAACTTTAATTTTGTAAACAGCAAGCTCAAATTTTTTTGATGATATGACGTAAAAAGTAATTTCCTCTGACGTATACGGCGCTCCACGCTGCTAAGTCTTCAATCAGTTCAACAAGTGCATTTAAATAGCTAGATGTTTCTTCAAAAAGAAAGTAGCTGATGTAAAATTTTTAAATTTAGGCGACCCTACAACAACAAATGTCAAGCACTATCCAAAACATTGTTATTTCTTAACATCAACAACATACAGCATACGTACTCTTTAACACACATTTTGCTGGATCCTATTCAAACGATGAAAATAGAATTGTCAAAGGATACTGTTAAATCTTTTCAATTTTTAATTAAAAGTCTTTATATCAATGCAAGCTTTGTTTTGGATGTCGCTCCCTTATAGGGTAACGTCATGAAGAGCATTTAATTAGAAATTGTTGATAATATTGGTCCTTTTTTTTTAGCAAAACACAGTGCTCACTGCAATGCCTAGTGCTATCTATTATTACAACTCTTCATTATTTTTAAACTTTTTTTATTAAAAAATCTATATTATCGCAAGCAAGCTATCAATGAAGTGCAACGTAATTAACAGCTTGTTAACACAATATCACAATAAGTCTTTATTCATTAATTCTATATTAATCAGCTAGTGGTGTTGTTTTACGATAAATAAAGGCCTGTTTATTAAAGAGTAAATGTCATGTTGCAAAATCCTTCAAAACTACCGAATTTAAGTTTTGAGTCAGTTTTGTAAACTTCTTCCATGTTTAGGGAATTCGATTTTAAATTAAAATAATGTCAAGTTTGTGGCTATGTGTGCAAATTGTTCAACATATTTAAACTATTTAAAGCAGTTCAATTACATGCTAAAACAAATTAGTCTGTGTAATTTTGTAAAGGCATCTTTATCCTCACAACTTATTCATGCTAGACACACACATATATAAACAGCCTCGATCCTCATCTCAACCTAAAGTGTTTACTTGTAAGACATTTGAGACAAGACAAGATGGTGAGCTTTATTTGTGCATTCGTGGCGATTACCTGCATCGTTGTTAATGTTCAAGGGAAAGCTATGGCTTACTGCCAAGAAGAACTTGGAAATGTTGAATGTGATCATTAAACGCTATGAAGACTATATTAGAAACACCGTATTTCTATATTAGAGCAGGCCATCCCGGCTTAACGAGATTCGCTTGAAGGAAGCGAGATCTCGCTTCTAACGGGCTCATTTAACTGCATCAATCGGGCCGGCACGGCTGAACTGGGCTGGAAGCGAGGAGACTGCGCATGCTCTTGTCTTATTTGGTTACTTAAATATAGCAAAATTTTCAAAACAATAATGTGCAATTGAAAATAAGTTTGAAAATTCCATGTTATACCACTACAATAGTTTTATTAAGTTTCTTTATATTGAGACGGCCTTAATCAACTAAACTTTTAGTGAAAGACAAACGAATTAACTGACCACTTATTCGTAAACAATGTTCTTTTTATTTATAAAGAGATTATTCTGCCGTCCACCTCCGAACACTTGCTTGATTGAAAAGTTTGTAATGAAATTACGACTTCAAGTGCGAGTGTAATATAGAGATGATGGTTATGTAGATACAACATTTCTCGGGTTACAACAACCGATGTCAAGCACCATTCAAAGTATAGTTATTTTGTTATATCAACAACATAGAGCATACGTGCTCTTTAACACACGTTTTTCTGGATCCTATTCAAAAGATGAATTTAGAATTGTCAAAGGATACTGTTAAATGCTTTTTAATTGCCTCAATTTTTAACAAACAGTCTTTATTTCAATGCAAGCTTTGTTTTGGATGTCGCTCCCTTATAGGGTGCAATCATGAAGAGCATTTAATCGGAAATTTTTGAAGATCTCGGTTCTTTTTTCAGCAAAACACAACACTCGCTGCAATGCCTTGTGCTTTTATTATAACTCTTTCTTATTTTTAAATTGTTTTCTTAAAAATCTATAACATCGCGAGCTAGCTATCAATGAAGTACAACGTATTTAACAGCTACACATAGTTTGTTACCAAAACACCAGAATAAGTCTTTATTTATTAATTCTATATTAATCAGCTAGTGTTGTTGTTTTACGATAAATAAAGGCCTGTTTATTAAAGAAAAAATGTTATGTTGCAAATCCTTCAAAACTACCTTATTAGAACTCCCTAAGCATATTTCTTCTTTGCAAGGGTTGTGTAAAAAATCTTAAGGGTTATTCAAATGCCTCGTATTTTATTAAGTTTCCTTATATTGAGACGGCCTTAATCAACCAAACTTTTAGTGAAAGACAAACGAATTAACTGACCACTTATTTGTAAACAATGTTCTTTTTATTTATAAATAGATTATTCTGCCGCCCACCTCCGAAGACTTGCTTGATTGAAAAGTTTGTAATGAAATTACGACTTCAAGTGCGAGTGTAATATAGAGATGCTTGTTATGTAGATACAACATTTCTCGGATTACAACAACCGATGTCAAGCACCATTCAAAGTATAGTTATTTCGTCATATCAACAACATAGAGCATACGTGCTCCTTAACACACGTTTTTCTAGATCCTATTTAAAAGATGAATTTAAAATTGTCAAAGGATACTGTTAAATGCTTTTTAATTGCCTCAATTTTTAATAAACAGTCTTTATATCAATGCAAGCTTTGTTTTGGATGTCGCTCCCTTACAGGGTGCAATCATGAAGAGCATTTAATTGGAAATTTTTGAAGATCTCGGTTCTTTTTTAGCAAAACACAACACTCACTGTAATGCCTTGTGCTTTTAATATAACTCTTTCTTATTTTTAAATTGTTTTCTTAAAAATCTATAACATCGCGAGCAAGCTATCAATGAAGTACATCGTATTTAATAGCTTGTTACGACAATATCACAATAAGTCTTTATTCATTAATTCTATATTAATCAGATAGTGTTGCTGTTTTACGATAAATAAAGGCCTGTTTATTAAAGAAAAAATGTTATGTTGCAAACCCTTCAAAACTACCTTAATAAAATTCCCTAAGCATATTTCTTCTTTGCAAGGGTTATGTAAAAAATCTTAAGGGTTAGTCAAATGCCTCGTATTTTATTAAGTTTCCTTTCATTGAGACGGCCTTAATCAACTAAACTTGGAGTGAAAGGCAAACAAATTAACTGACCACTTATTCGTAAACAATGTTCTTTTTATTTATAAAGAGATTATTCTGCCGCCCACCTCCGAAGATATGCTTGATTGAAAAGTTTGTAATGAAAGTACGACTTCAAGTGCGAGTGTAATATAGAGATGATGGTTATGTAGATACAACATTTCTCGGATTACAACAACCGATGTCAAGCACCAGTCAAAGCATAGTTATTTCGTTATATCAACAACATAGAGCATACGTGCTCCTTAACACACGTTTTTCTGAATCCTATTCAAAAGATGAATTTAAAATTGTCAAAGGATACTGTTAAATGCTTTTTAATTACCTCAATTTTTAATAAACAGTCCTTATATTAATGCAAGCTTTGTTTTGGATGTCGCTCCCTTATAGGGTGCCGTAATGAAAAGCATTTAATTGGAAATTTTTTAAGATCTCGGCTCTTTTTTAGCAAAACACAACACTCACTGTAATGCCTTGTGCTTTTATTATAACTCTTTCTTATTTATAAATTGTTTTCTTAAAAATCTATAACATCGCGAGCTAGCTATCAATGAAGTACAACATATCTAACAGCTACACATAGTATGTTACCAAAATATCACAATAAGTCTTTATTCATTAATTTTATATTAATTAGCTAGTGTTGTTGTTTTACGATAAATAAAGGCCTGTTTATTAAAGAAAAAATGTTATGTTGCAAATCCTTCAAAACTACATTAATAGAATTCCCTAAGCATATTACTTTTTTGCAAGGGTTATGTAAAAAATCTTGAGGGTTATTCAAATGCCTCGTATTTTATTAAGTTTCCTTATATTGACACGGCCTTAATCAACCAAACTTTTAGTGAAAGACAAACGAATTAACTGACCACTTATTCGTAAATAATGTTCTTTTTATTTATAAAGAGATTATTCTGCCGCCCACCTCCGAAGACTTGCTTGATTGAAAAGTTTGTAATGAAATTACGACTTCAAGTGCGAGTGTAATATAGAGATGCTGGTTATGTAGATACAACATTTCTCGGATTACAATAACCGATGTCAAGCACCATTCAAAGCATAGTTATTTCGTTATATCAACAACATAGAGCATACGTGCTCTTTAACACACGTTTTTCTGGATCCTATTCAAAAGATGAATTTAAAATTGTCAAAGGATACTGTTAAATGCTTTTTAATTGCCTCAATTTTTAACAAACAGTCTTTATATCAATGCAAGCTTTGTTTTGGATGTCGCTCCCTTATAGGGTGACGTCATGAAGAGCATTTAATTGGAAATTTTTGAAGATCTCGGTTCTTTTTTTAGCAAAACACAACGCTAACTGTAATGCCTTGTGCTTTTATTATAACTCTTTCTTATTTTTAAATTGTTTTCTAAAAAATCTATAACATCGCGAGCAAGCTATCAATGAAGTACAACATATTTAACAGCTACACATAGTATGTTACCAAAATATCACAATAAGTCTTTATTCATTAATTTTATATTAATTAGCTAGTGTTGTTGTTTTACGATAAATAAAGGCCTGTTTATTAAAGAGTAAATGTTATGTTGCAAATCCTTCAAAACTACCGAGTTTTAAGTTTTGAGCCAATTTTGTAAACTTCTTCTAAGTTGAGTGAATTTGACTTTAAAATTGAAATAATGTCCAGTTTGTGGCTATGTGTGCAAATTATTCAACATATTCAAACTATTTAAAGCAGTTCAATTATCTGCTGAAACAAATTAGTGTGTATAAATTTGTAAAGGCTTCTTTATCCTCACAATTTAATTATGATGGACACACACATATATAAAGAGCCTCGATCGTCATCACAACCTAAAGTGTTTACTTGTAAGACATTTAAACAAGACAAGATGGTGAGCTTTATTTGTGCATTGGTGGTGATGAGCTGCATCGTTGTTAATATTCAAGGGTAAGCTATGGTTTAGTGTAAAGAACTAAGAACTATGAAATGTTTAATGCGCTTTGTTGAACGCGAAAAAGACTGTGTTAGAAACGCTTCTATGGCGTATTTCTTTTTAAATTTGAATAGCCTTTTGTACAAGTTGTCGAGTTGTAGTTAATATTCAATGCTGAGAAAGTATACAAACATGATTAACTAAGGATTTTTCAAATAAGCTCAAGCGAAGTTTTTCTTGCTTAAATTGTGTATGGGAGGAGTAAGACTTTTATATGCATTACACATTTTTAGTAAGTCGTTAGCTACGTCATGTATGTATTTGATATAAATCTGCCTCAATTCCTTGTTTATAGTGTGAAATATTTCATCTGAAAACTTTTCCATGACTCACTTTACTGTTCTTACTTTTGCAGATTGAGATTAACAAATGAAAAGGAAGATTATTTAAAAGATTTCTACTCAACATTCAGCCATGACATGAAACGCACCATAAAATCCGATAAAAACAATGCAACTTTGAAATCACAAATTGCAATAATAGACGGACAAATAAAAACACTTCAAACATACCACAAAAATCTACAGACGGAGCACAAACATCTACAAACGTTTAAGTTAACGCTTCAGCACAAAATTAATAGGACAGAAGCACAGTCGTATAAATTAGTAAAATTACAACAAAAAATCAAGAAAGTTGAATTGAAAATGATTGATCTGTCGTCACAAATGAAAAAACTTGAAGCACAAATGACGATATTACAAACGGAGTTGAAAAGTCTTGAAAAGCAAATGAAAACACTTCACATGGAAAATGAAAAACTTACAAATAACTTGAAAAGAGGTAAGAATGATTTAAAAAAAAGAAAAAACACTTATAGAATCGAGTGAGGAGTAATATTTGTTCAATTAAAACAATATCTTTCATTTAATTTCTTTGTGTTAGTTAATATTTTTATAACCATCAGGAAAAGACTGCACAGATTTGTACAGAAAAGGTGAAAAAACTAGCGGAGTTTTTCAAATTGATCCTGATGGTAAAGGATACTTTGAGGTCTTCTGTGACATGACGACATCGGGTGGAGGTTGGAGTGTAATTCAAAGACATATATACAAAGGAAATACAGACTTTTATCTGGGTTGGGCGGACTATAAACGTGGCTTTGGTAATCTTAAATCTGAATTCTGGCTTGGATTGGACAAGATACATCGACTAACATCGGCAAAAAATAATAAACTTCGAATTGACCTTAAAGACAAGAATGGACTTAAAAAATACACTGAATATGAAGATTTTGTTGTAAAGAATGAAATTTCTAAATATCAATTAAGTATTGGAAAATACACAGGTAAGAAAATAGTGAACGAAATGATTGACTGTGATAGCAGTTTGCTTTAATAGATTGTACCTTAGGGGTAAAGAAAGGATCTTCACACAATGACAAAGTTGTCTGAAATGTCATCTACAAGAAAGATACCACCTTTAATTTTTAAACAATATAGCAACCACACATTAGCGAGACCATTTTTAAATAGCAGTCAGGTTATCCAATAAGTGTAAAGAAAAATTGTATTCTTCAGAAAGATGATAATTGTCTGAATATTTTCTATAAGCACATTTTGTATATCTTAGGATTTTTACAAACAAACTGCTCTTTTTGCGCTATGAACTTTCTGCATTGTACTTAGGAAAAACAAAACAAATGCCATGTCATTTTTAATTATATGAAAATATTTTTTCTTGCAAAGCATGGAAAATATAAGCCTGCTGTAACAAATTTATAAAATATTAAGTTTAAAATCGTCCTCTAAATGGTTGATGCCTGTATTTAAATGTGGCAATCTAATCAAGGAATTTAAATTGCTGAGCAAGAATTTTAAACATTTCTGAGAGTGAAGATGATTTGTTGTCATTTCATATAACAATTAGCTACTTAATAATTTTGAAGTATTGTATGGCCTTATCCACACACTTGGGAATGTTCTTGGGTAAAAAAGCGGTTTAGAGCACTCGCAATGCTTTTCTTAGCTCTCTCGTGTTTGAATCAAGCCAACTACGTGGAAACAACTTGTTTAGTAAATACTCTAAATTTAATGTAAATACATTATTAAATACATGGTATATTGCGTATAGAGTTGAACGCTTTCTTGTACATTTCTAAAATAGCTACAGATCACCAGAAAACTAAAGAGCCATTTCTACTTTTTAGGAACAGCTGGGAATTCATTATCGTATCACAATAACATGAAGTTTACAACAAAAGATTCAGATAATGATATAAGTGGTGGAAATTGCGCTACTACTTGGAAAGGTGCTTGGTGGTATAAAAGTTGTTATACCACCAATCTAAATGGTAAAAATATGCAGTGGAATGGTATAGCTAACCCGCCGAAGTCGAGTGAGATGAAAATTAAACCATAAATTGTTCTCTTAACAATTTATGATTTCATGATTACGATTAATATATCTTCAAATACGTCATCTTAAATGTCTTTATACTCGTATACCTTTACACACGTTGTTTATAGTAAACAAATGAGCAAAAAATTGTTATAGATAGAAGTCAAGAAAACTGTAATCATTTCATGAAGTAATAAAAAATATTGTTTCAATCAATGATATTGATGAAATATGAGTTTCTGACATTTTATGCAAATGATGTTGATGTCATGTCAAATCCAACTCAAAACAAGTGCGGCTTTCTGTGTTATAACATGACATTAGCTTGCTTTTTTAACGACTTTACCATGATTTTTGTCTTCATAGGCATGATATGATCCCTCGCATTAATAAGACTAATAATAATACATAGTTAATTCATTTCAATGCTTGTATAGAACAGGCACGTAGCCAGAACGATAATTTTAGGGGGGGAGGCAACATTTATAATTGCTGATATTTATATATATTTATTTATATTCCGTAAAAAATGACGAATTTCAAATAATATCAGGCAAACTGTTACATTGCATTTCTTTGTATCTAAATTTTGACAGTATATAGCCTTCTCCTACTTGGTGATGATCAACATTAAAACATTTTTACTCAAATAATTTAAAATACTTTGTAAATGTTCCGGCCAAAATCATAATAAAGCTTGCAAAATATTTATGGTTTACCTAAATCATCAATAAATTACCTAAATCATCAATAAATTACCTAAATAATCAATAAATTACCTAAATCATCAATAAATTACCTAAATCATCAGCATTTTTTGCATATTTTGAATGACGTTTATGCCACAAATTATACTAAAGCTTCTACATTATTTATGGCTTCCTTAAATCATCAATGGTCGACCACAAAATAAATCACACAGGCAATATATTTTTCACCAAATTGCCCAAATTATTCCAGCAATCATTTCCAGCAAATAAGGCATGCGAAACGTTTTGCGGTAGATTCATCAAATAATTGACTTTTATGGTGTAGCCAAGCTCATCATTAATTTGCAATGTGTACATTTGAAATTTTAGTCAAACTAAACACAGCTGTACACGTATATATAATTATTTCTTCATGACAGCAGGTACATTACGGTAATCGTGCATGCAAACGTCTTTTCATTTACTTGAAGTTATCACTCATTTCTTACATTATGCTAGCTAGTGATTATTATATATTCAGCTGCAATTCTTTGTAACTAAATTTTGTTAGTATTTAGCTTTCTCCTACTTGGTGATGATCAACATTGAAACATTATTACTGAAATATATTTAAATACTTTGTACACGTTCCGGCTAAAATCATATTAAAGCTTGTAAAATATTTATGGATTACCGAAATCATCAATAAATTACCTAAATCATCAACATTTATTGCATATATTTAATGACGTTTATGCCACAAATTATATTAAAGCTTGTACATTATTTATGAATTGCTTAAATCATCAATGGTCGACCACCAAATAAAACACACAGGCAATATATTTTTACCAAATTGCCCAAATTTTTCGAGCAATCGTTTCCTGCAAATAAAGCAAGCGAAACGTTTTGCGGTAGATTCATTAAATAATTGACTTTTATGGTGTATCAAAATAAACAAATTATAAAAACAAAGGATTGATATCTGCTTCCACTTAAATTAAAAATTTGCAAAGAGCATCGTCATGAAATTAATTGTATTTGCTTTATTGGCTTCTTTGTACCGTTAGATGCAAGTCATAATGAATAATAATTTTATATCTTGCACAATAAACTTTATTCTTTATTTAGCGTCCTTCCTTAATTAACCTACTTGTCTTTACAAAACCTTTTTCCTTACTTAACCTCCTCCTCTTTACAAAATCTCCTGCCTTACTTAACCTTCGTTTTTTTGCTAAACTTTCTACTCCACTAAACTTTCTACTTTATAAAACCTCCTTATTTACTAAGTATCAATTTTACTAAACTTCCGGCAATTGTTGCTCTGTTTGACCTTTAAATCTGACCATGTGGTTATTACCATGTAGTTTACCTTCTTGATTGAAAGCTGTTTTAATTATCTAATTTTCAAGAGATAATGGCTTACCTATTTATCTTTAGGCCCAATGCAGCCAGGTTTCTTAATATCTGCAGACCTGTTAAAAAAAACTAGATGTTTCTTCAAGTACACCAAAGAAGCTGATAACTAAATCATTAGACTTGGTAGCATCATTATCATTGCTGATTTTTAAAGGCAAATAGTAAGAAAAATTCGCAATGATAATATATGTAACGCATTTAAATGCCTGTAAAGAAAAATCCATTAATTTGTTTTCATCCTAGATTTAATCTCAAAAGTAAACCAGACGATACATAATTTAATAACTGTAATCTTTGGAAAATATTTCATTTCAACATCGTCAATTAAAAAGAAACACATTGCGCCCTACCTAAATGATTTTGGTTATTTAAAGTTAACACAAAACTTCAGCCTTATGTTAGAGAGATAAAAAACGCTTCTTTTTGCTCACATCACATCCAAAATTTTATTTCATGATTTTTCAATTTTATTCCTTTATGGGCAGTGGCGTAGCTAGCCCTCAATTTATTCATGATACGTAATTTTTATCATCAGCATCATTCACTTTATTAAAAATTCATAGTATTATGAACAACAAAATGTTTACATAGCAAGAAGAAACTTGCGGGTTTGCTACGCCACTGATCATGTGATAGTTTCATGTACGTATATCTTTCCTTATTTCCTTATCTGTCATATTAGTCGCTATTCCTGTTAATCTTGTCATGCAATTTAATGCAATGTAATTTTTTAATTAGATTTTTCATTTAGCTTGTTGTATCTAAGACTGTTGAAGATGTCTTATGTGTATCAACAAAGAAATGTCTTCAATAAAAAAACCTTCATGCTACAAATTTAATTAAAAAATGATCGCTTTAAAATATATAGTTATTGAGCTTACCTCTTAATGATGGTCCATTATATTTTATAGAAGATAAAAGAATGGAATATGCCTGATTTTTTTTAGTATAACTTACAACTTAGGGCATGTTAGCTACCGATAAAAAGCTGAGCATGACCATTAAGGCTTACTTTGTGCAAAAGGGAAAACGATTTTCTTGTTGAGTCAACACAATAGACAAGTGTTTCTCAAGATACATGAAAAAGTCGATGCTTCTTTAAAGAACTACAAAAAGCTATTTTACTGTTATTGAAAACATCATGAAAAAAAGCAAAAATATACCACCTAATGTGGAAAAGATTATTTAAAAGCATTTGACATCACTGCAGCCCTTAATGCATAAAATATTGGAACAAATTCGCTTATTTGACAATAAGCCAGCTAGGGTACAGATACCAGTGCTTAGACCATCTATTACAAATAATCTATACTATAAAGCATTGATTTAATACCATTTGATTTGGATATGGATTAAGACAAAATATCTTAATTGCAACCTATATATAGCTACTCACTTCCAAGGTATAGAGATAAGTGGCCAATCAAGGTGAAGCTCAGATCGTCTTTCAAAAAATGTCCATTTTACTTGAAAGGAGCTCCAGTAACAAAAAAGTTACATTAAATATATAAAATTCATAAAATAATGCTTAATGTATAAAAGATTCTGTTTTTTTCTCAATTTGTGTAAAAAAAATTACGTAAGTCACTGATCATAAGCCGTCAAGACCTTCATTTTGGTTGTCAAATACAAAAGAATATTTCATTCATGCTGTTGTGGGCACCAGCCATCGTGGGCGAGCTACATTGTTCAACAAGTCCCTGGAGGTTGGTTTAACCCTTAAATTTTTAACTTTATTGTCTATACAAAAAAGCAAGATTGCCATAGCGATGGTTTTTGGTATTCAACTTTATTAAAAATTCATAATTTTTGCTCGGTAATTTCATGTTAGTTTGCTTCCATGCACTTGGATTTAGTTCAAGTTGACTGAGTTTTGCGCTGTTGTATGGTCGTCCACATTTGACAGTGAAATGAAAGGCTAACAGAGAAAGATATTGATTGAAATTTGAGGTGATCTAAACTATTCACCGTTGGATGAGGAAGATAAACTTTAGAGTTTAAAGTTGTTTGAGTATCATTTTCTGCATGTGCGGCGTTTCAAATACGTAGCTGTTTCTATGAGGTAAAAGCTTTTTGCCGAGAGGGCAGAAGTCTGTATGACATTGAGTTAGTAGTCATGAGGCTGAATGTACTAACGAGCAGTTTGACAAGAATGTGAGCTTGTGAAATTTTTTGTCCTGGAACTCGGGAATATGATTATACATCTAACGTGAGTGATAAATGAGTGTTTACTAAATACAGGTTTTATGCATCATCTTTAAAAAAACAATCATTATGATTTTACGTACGAGATGTATCCAAATACTTCCCATCAATAGCAAGCGTATAGAGCTGCTTCTAAATAATTATAGCCATCGAATTCTTGAAGTTATGCTAAATACATCTTGCAAACTACTGAAAGGAAACCAACTCAGTCATTAAATTTGCTTTGGCGAGCCATTTAAGGACATGTCTATTTGGTCATAACTTAAATATAAAGCATGGTTGTTTCAACTAACTCATTAAATCGTGATATGTTAGATAATCTTGTCTGGCTTGAATAAGTAAGATATAAAGCATGTGTTGGAGCCTAACTAGCTCATTAAATCGTGATATGCTAGATAATCTTGCCTTGCTTGAATACGTAAGCCTGCCTATCCTATATATATTATTAGAGTGCTTCAACAAAATGTGTAAATTTTCATCCTGAATGTACACATTACATATTTGCAGAAGGACCACGCACTCCATGTCTTTATGTTTGCTATTTCTGGCTGAATTCCAACTTGTGTAAACACAATTAAAGATATTTTGCTTTTGATTTCGATACTATTGTCAGAACAAGTTGTTCAAAGGTACGTTGGAAACTTCAAAATGAAATGTTTAATGCAAAGCCTTCTTTTAATGTTTTGTTTGTGTTATAGCACAAACATACAATCACTTTGATTAAATTCAAGTGCTGTAGCAAGTCGATAAATATTTATGAATAGTCAACATGAAATCAAATTTTATAACAAGTTGTTATTGAACACAATTAACACAAATATATAAATAGAGCTTTGCTATTTTCTTCACACACGCTTCAAAGCTGTACAAGTGAGACTTATCACAAGATGGCGAACTTTACTTATGCGATGATTGTAATAGCTTGTCTTTTGCTATTTTCATGGGTAAGTTGTAATTGTTTAAAATTAAAATGTGCGAGGTGTGAAACCTTTGTATTTTGAGGCGTGCATGATTTAATAGGACAGTGCTTTAAAACAAATTTGTTGAAATTTAAATCGGATATGTATTCTTCCCACTAAGTTCAATCTCATGATGACATTTGCATTCCTTACGCTCCTATAGCCCTTACCCTTTGTATTTCCCAGCTTGTCTTTGCAACTCATAGTATCAACATTAAGGAATGAATTTAAACTTCAAATTGGGGAAAGCTAACACTTCATGTTTTCTAAGCATCGAATTTCAACAGTAGATTGTACAGTTTTCACTAGCATAAATGGTCTAAATTAGAGCATTTAACTATAGTCCGGAATAGCAGAAGCTAAAACTATTTATGTCTAGAAACTATGGAACTCTCAAATGCCCGGGCCTGTAAACTTCAGCCTACAGAGCCTACTATGTAGTCGGCCACTGAATATCATGCTTTAATATGTCAGTTGACTGTTTTGTCTCATATCATTTAACTATTTCCGTAGATAAATGTTGACTAATGCAAAGAAGATCGTACAAAAGATGACTTCTCAACAATCAGCCTCGACATGAAACGCACCTTAAAACCTGATCAAAGAAATGTAACTTTAAAGACACAAATTGCATCCATAAAAGCACAAATAGCTACACTTCAAACATATCACAAAAAACTTGGTGCACAAAACAAACACCTTCAAACAATTAAGATAAAACTCCAATCCAAAATCAACAAGACAAAAGGACAAATAAGCAAACTTATAACCTTGCGAAAACAAATAAAGAAGCTCGAAGTTCAAATGATTAAGCTTTCTATACAAATGAAAACACTCGAAGCACAATTAGCGAAACACAAAACATGTTAAGAACTCTTGAAAAACGATTGACAACGCTTTCAAAAGAATATACAAAACTCACAGGAAAAGAACAAAACGGAACAAAATTTCAAATAAATCAAAGAAAACACAAGGAAAGGACTGTGCAGATCTTTACAAAAAGATGAAAAAAGAACGGAGTTTATCAAATTAATCAGATGGTCAGGGTTACTTTAAGGTTTTCTGTGATATGAAAACATCTGGTGGATGTTGGACTGTGTTTCAAAGACGTCAAGATGGAAGTGTAAACTTCTATCGGGGTTTGAAAGACTATAAACAAGATTTTGGTGATCTGAAAAGTGAACTCTGGCTTGGATTGGATAAAATATACCGACTAACATCAGCAAAGCGAAACAAACTTCGTGTTGATCTTGGAGACACGTCAGGAAATAAAAGATATGCTGAATATGATTAATTTTCTGTAGAGAATGAAAATAAAAAATATCAATTGAGACTTGGAAAATATTCTGGTAGGTCATTAGGCAAATATGAACAATAAAAGCACAAAATTAAAAGGGTTAATAGGATAAAAATAATACTAGAATTGAATTAAAACGATTAGGATGCTTGGAATTTGCATAAAATACAACAAACAACCCCCTTTGTAAACCAAAAATATGTTGTCATGTATATACAGCTCTGAAACTATCGGTATAACAACTAAATTAAAAACTGCAACAACAATTCTGGACAGGCAATACCAGAGAGATCATTCAAGGATAACGACTAGGTTACTTATTAAAATAAATTGCAAATTCAGTTCCAGCTTTGTGTACAGCAAATTATGAGTAAGGGCCTGAACATAATTTTATATAGAAAAAACACAGCAGCATTTAATATTTTCTACATAATTAAAGAACTAAGTGATGACTCACATGATGGAGCAAAAAGAATATTTTTATTGTAAATATTTTTGTTAATTGTCCATTGATTAAACATTAATATGACACAAGCATTGAGGTAAGCGTGTAGTGACCAAATATAATGCATAATAAAAGTCCACTGTTAAATGTGCGTTCTTTTGAATACAATTATCACCATTTAGGAACTGCTGGGAATTCATTATCCGCCCATAAAAACAAGTCGTTTACGATAATCGATTCTGATAATGATACAGATGGCGGAGGAAACTGCGCTGTAAATGCTAAAGGTGCTTGGTGGTATTATTATTGTTATGATTCCAACCTAAATGGGTATTATTATCATGGCAATTATCAACCTTCTGCATCTTGGTACAAAGGTGTTGTTTGGAAAGATTGGAAAGGATTTTCTTATTCTTTGAATAAAGTGATGATTTCATGACGATAATGATAATATCTGTAGTGAACATTATGTATTTTGTCGTAGAGTTTGTTGCTTAGTCTTTACAATAACATGAATCTCTACAGTCTTTATTCGTGTTGATTGATTGGCAGATGGATTTTTATTTGGACTTGGTGTAGTATTTACTGAAACTGTGTCGCAAAAAGCAACCCAACTTCAGCTCGCTCTGGTGCATAACTAATATTAAATAACTAAATAGGTTTTCGTGATTTTTTACCATAATGAAAGAACAGTATCTGAGCTTTCAAATGTTGCGTGTTTGTATCAAAATATAAATTTCCTTTTTATCTCCTTGAAGAAGAAAAGCAGCTGCAGCAGTCTATGATTTCGGTTTTCGGTGTGACATTTTAGAAATTAAGTAGTCATCATTTTGATTTCTAGCAATTCCTGTCGTCTAATCGCGAACGTAATAAACTAATAAAAGAAAAATTACAAAAGATTCCTACGTGATTGTTTTTAGAGTCCACTCCCTGCACTATAGATATGCATGTTTTATACTCAAAGTAGTCTATTAGTAAACATTCCCTTTTATGGTAATTCTTCTTTTTTAATGAATAGTTGGGGGGGCACTGCCCCCCTCCTGAGAAGCGTTCTGTAGCAGTGCTTAAATATTGAGACAGAAGAATTACGCTCATTATTGAATGGAAGTCTGGAGCACAATGTTTTGGTTTATTTAGTAAAACAGCCACAACCAAATCGTCTATTTGATACAACTTTAAGACTGAAAATGAATGTTGATGAGGGCTTCTAGGCGGTAAGCATTGGCTTCAAAATTGTTATTATAAAACCTTTCATCACCTTGGTGAAAAATGCGCTTCATTTTTGCTGTCACGTACAGAATCTACCGAAAGCTTCGAAGTCAGCTCTATTTTCATTAAAATTTAATTATCTAAAATGTATGTTAATGTACCAGCAAATTTTTTTCATGTAAAAGATAATTAACAACAAATATTTCTTTAAATAAAATATTGTGGAAGCATTGTAGATGCATAGATCCCTACAGAAAGAGAGAGGAATAGATAGCAACTTTTATACAAATATACATGGATTGACAGGAAGTTTATAGCGATTCGATTGCAGCGAGTTTAATCTTTTTCTTAGAGAAGAAGTTTCATCTTTTTTAAACGAGGAGACCCGCATATAGCTGGCAGGTTAACAGCGTTTGTGTGTAATTTGTATTATATTAAAGCTTGTACATTATTTATGAATTGATTAAATTATTAATGGTCGACCATCAAAAAGGATTGTAACTGTAATAATTAAACACACAGGAAATATATTTTTCACCAAATTGCCCAAATTTTTCCAGCAATCGTTTCCTGCAAATAAAGCGAGCGAAAAGTTTTGCGGTAGATTCATCAAATAATTGACTTTTATGTAGCCAAGCTCATCACATGTTTCCAATATTTACATTTGAAATTTTGGTCAAACTAAACACAGCTGTACACGTATATATAGTTAGCTCTTTATGACAGCAGATACATTACGGTAATTGTGCATGCAAACGTCTTGTCATTAGACGTGTTTCTTGAAGTTATCACTCATTTCTAAAAGATGGTTGTGTACATTTTTGTGACTTTTCTTGTAATCGGTGCATGCAATGCAACAAACAAAGTATTCGAAATTCCACAAAGTGCATTCATGAAAATAAATGAAAATGGTATGTTGTCAATATAAAATATAGTAATTTACTTTTATTCGTTTGTTTTTTTGAAGAAAAGAAAAGTTTAAGTCTATAGCTGATACATGTACATCAAATTTTGAATTATCGTCATTTAGCTTGTAGTTGTATTGTAAAATATTCTAGATGAAACTTTTAAATCTGAAAATTTTGTTCCAGTGTCTCAATTTAGCTTAGATGTTTAACTTCATTTCCACGCAAAAACTTTATTATTCATCTACAGCAGTTACAAGTGTAAATTTGAGTTATTTTCTATTTTTGTTTACAGCTTGCATCCCTTTATCGTGCACAAATGGAGTGACAACGCTAACAATTGTTATAAAAAATCAAAACGTTTAAAACGAAAACAGTTATAAATAACAATTGTAAAAGATATATGAGTATAAGCTATATATAGCAGTATAAGCTATAAGTTACATAAAGCTTAGAAAACCTAAAAAGAGCAGGATTTAGAAAAAGCCATTTCAGTCATCAGCAACTATCTTCAGTCTGCAAATCATTATCTGCATACCAACATTTGACATCTAAACACATACGTAGTTGCAACAGTCGTAGCAAGGCTGCACATATCGTATTTCTATGCAATTTTTTTTGTGTTCACTCACTGAACCTCTTTAATTAAATAGAATGTGCATAATAATCACACAAACATACTCAATTGGAATATAAAAGTACAGTACATGTTGCTATAGAGAAGAAAGTTACGACATTTTTTTTGTTATATATTAACTGTATAACGTCCAACTATCCTTGAATTATTTATGTAAGCCTTAAGGTCTGACGAATTGAGAAATGTTTTCCAGACTCTGTTTAACAAGAAATTATCGATGTAAAATACGCGAGAATTTAATTTCGTTTTACTTTTCATTATGCAGGTGATGCTTTGGCACCAAAAAATATCATTGCAAGTCATGGCGTTGACAGTGCGATTGAATGTTCATTTGAATGTCATCGAGAGAAGAGATGTGTTGGTTTTAACTATCTAGACGAAGCTAAAAAATCTGAGATAAACTGCCATATTTCCAACACAACAACCAGAAGCAGAGTGAAGACATTGTTCGTCAAAGAAAAATGGACTTTTTATCAAGCTCTTTTCAAGACGGTAGGAATTTAACAAAGTCAACATTATTTAGTTATTCTATAATTTCACTAAATACGTGCAATACAATTTCATGACAATTTTCACAAAACTGCGTAGCGCAAAATATATTCAAGTTCAACTATAATTAAAAAACTTTTGCTTTACATATTTAATAAACTAAAGTTAATTTGAATAAAAATATTTATTCCGGGAAACATTTAACAGTCTAATATTCAACCAGAAAATGGTGAAATTGTGATATAAATTTTCTGACCTTCAGCTTAAATACGTAAATAAGAGAATTATTATATGTTTGTGAACATTGTTTTCAAAATAAGGAGAAAATCGCTGTAAGGAAAGCAATATAGACACTCAATTTAATTAAGTTACAACAAATGAACAAAAATTTTTAAAATTGAAGTCCATGAAGTAATAATATATGACCATAGTGACCTCATTCAAAAATATATTCTTTTTTGTTCAATAGTCATAAAATGAATCCTGTGATCATCAGGAAAAACACGTATAAATGACTATTTTCCATCTCCCCAATTATCTACGTTCAGGCCTCCCTTATGATTCCTTTATTGTTCATGTGTCATTTTAGAAAGATTTTGAGATGTAATTTCTTCGGCCGAAAATTCTTTGTGGTAATTCCAAACAAGACATGAATTTCTTTACAATCTGACAGCTTAATTCTTAGAGCGTACTAAAGTGTAAATATTTAAATGCCAAAAAAGCTACCAATATTTTCTATTTACACTAATAGCCCTGGGTACATGCTTTACTGAGCTTTAACTAAAATTTCGTCGCCCACATCCAACAAATAACTAATTTCTTTCATGGTGCTATAGTTAATATTGTAAAAGCAGGTAATTAGTTAATGTGCCTCCTAGCGATAAGTGTGCACAATAAGCAGAAATTAACGTTTTATCCTCAATGATGTCTTCATTATAGTTATCAAAACATAGACAAGCATGATATGAGCAAAAAAGTAAGCTACACTGTTTCTTTTCAGTCACTCGTTTATAAAGCATCAATTAATGTTTTTTTTACCATGATACCATAGGAAAGCAGACCTGCCAGTTCCTTGATTTTATCGAATGTCACCGAAATCTTAATGCAAATATTCAGTTAACCAGATATTCAATCACTTCTCTTGTTTGAATTTTTGGTATCACATGTATTCAGTAAAATAATTTTGAACGAATCAAGTCTGAGTAAGTGTTTGATTGAGAATTGTATCAACAAACACATTGACAAACAGACGAACTCAATAAAAGGGAATTGTGTAAGAAACAGCAAACAGAGAACACTCAAGTGGACTTCTTGTTAATAAAAAGAAAGTGCGTGGAAAATTTGGGTGCATAACATATAAAATGCATAAATATTTATGGCAATTAAATACTCAGTCCAACTTGATTTGTTGAAGGTTTTTTCACTATCTACATGTCATTAAAGAAGGGTAAAATTGATCAAAAATCTGGCGTTTAGAAGATTTGTTTTAAGATTAAGGCGACTCCAATAAAACCGGGCGAGTTGGCAGGTGTTCCTGTGGTATAAAACAAGACCTTAAAATGCTGAGTCGGCATTGAGATGAACTCCAAGGATAGACTACGTAAACAACTACAAGTGCATGACCATATAAGAATATATTAAATTGTGATTATGAAAGTAAGTCAAATGTGAAAACTTGCTATTTTGTATTCTTCATTTTTGTTCTATTGAATTAAACTGTGCTGAGTTCATATATTCGAAAACAACTTCGGTATAGAATCATGGTAAAAAACATTCGTTGATGCTTTATAAACGTTGTAATATAATTTTTTACTCATTTCACACTGATCAGTGTAATGGTATTAAGAATTTTTCAAAGCTGCTGGACTTAAAAATTAATATCTTAATCCACAACTAAAAACTTTGATCCTGACAGTGAATATTTTTGTACTAAAGGGAGAAAAAGAGGACGGTCAATCTACAAGAAAAAATATTACATCAAATTGGAAGCAATGCGCATGGTTTGAAGGAACTGGTCTTAACAATGGACTTATAAAGGTAAGTGAATTACTTGTTAAAGTCCGCGGACGTTTTGACATAACGTAAAAACTAAAATGACGAAAAAGATAATGTTTTAATTGTGGTTGGATGGAAAACAGTCAGCTATGCCAATCTTTTGACTCGAGCTAAAAATGAACTAAATATTAATTTTTGGAACATTTACTGAACATAAATTTGGAAAAGTACTTCTAAATTGTCAACTGAAAAAATTACTTATAGCTACATAGGAATGAACAATGAAAAGATTATGAAATAAAAAGTCCTTCGCCATGACAGTTAGACACTTTTGTCATATGATCTCTTTAGCCTTTAGGTTACAAAAGGGAGATCCAAAATAGTTTTTCAAAAATGTCGAAGGTCTCTTTTATCGCTTTAAATACGTTTCTCTTAATATATCATTTGCTCTTTCATACGTCGATATGTTTAGCGAGATCAATAAGCATAGGCTTGTTTTATCATGCACTTCGTACAAGTGTTAATTCTTGCAATGGAACTTAACATCTCTTTAAAAAATAGTAAGCAAGCAAAGCGTCACTCCAATTAAATCTCTTTTTACTTCATTCATTAATTAGATAGTAATTAAATACCTAGAAATGAAGATTTTTTCAAAAAATGTGTCTTCGTCAGTGTATTTAACTCGTTTTGTTGTGTTTTTCTTTTTTCAACAAAAAAAGCAATGCAATAGCTAATTTCGGTGGTTTAGGGGAGGAGTAGAGAGGCATAATTCATACATGCATGAATGTTATAATCCACGAAAAAATTTATTTCGAAAAAACGTAATATAGCAGAACATGAATATATAAATATTGGCTTCTCAAATTAGCGAGCTAGCTACGACTTTGAAAGATAGTTAAGCGCGGTCAATAAACTGCTGACTGGTAATAAAAACTCGCAAACAAATATAAACATAAGTTGTCTAATTCCTTACAAACAAACTGGCTAAAATGACGATCTGAAAAATGCATAGCCTCAGGACCATGGTAACATGAAAATATCTTCTCTACGATTTTACATTTATATCAGTTTCCTGTCAATAAATATCAGTATTTCAAACTTTGATTATGCAGCATTGCGGTTAACAACTTAACATTTATTACTTAAAATGACAACAATAAAACTATATTCGATGTTCTTTACAAATTCTTTTGTTTTCTGTGATTGTCATACTGCATGATCGCTTTCGATACTTACAAATGTTTTACTTATTTGTTTTTGTTCATTACACTAGTCTTGTAGTTTTGAGAAAAAATGTAGCAATACCTATCTTAATGTGTTCTACGCTGGTAATCTCCGTATTCAAAACTGTGACTACTGTTGCAAGAGATGGTACTTTAAGTTCAATGGAAAAGAGTGTAATTCCACAATTGAAGGAGTTTTTTACATATGGAAAGGTAAAGGTACACGAAATGTTCATCGTCATCGTCATATCGAGGGATATTGTGGTAACATCGACAGTGGTACTGTTAATGTTGGTTTCTATGTTGGTAATTGTCAAGGATATTCTGATGCAGATGCCGCAAGTGGATGGAATTCAATCTCTCGCATTGTAATCCAAGAAGTTCCACCACCTCAGACTTAAGTCAATTTAAACTTAAGCCTAGAAAAAGTTATTTCCCTTTGAATGATTTTCTGTTTTTTTATAGTAAAGCTTCTATTAGAAAAGCTGTTTCATCGTGATTGACTTTGTCAAAGCTAAAAACATATATGCACGTTTGCTTAGATAATAGCTTAATTAGAATAACACCATAGAGGTTTTTTTATAGTGTTTCAATGATTGCTGAAATACCAGTAAAATGGTAATTTTGAAAAAGTTGATCTTTCGAACTACGTACGTCGTTGTTGTTAGCTCATCGTTTTCGTGAAATACACCAACAGATATACTTTTTAACCCTATTTAGCGTGAGCAACATTTTCCCTTTTGGGTTGTACTTGATTTCTATTGCGGTCGTTATTGCGCACAACGCACAATAATTAAATGTTAATCTTAATAGTTATAACTAAACATTGAAAAATACGTCGTTTCATCATTATATGTGTAAGTAAAACAGGTTTTTAAAAAGATAACTGTTACAAGGAATTTTTTTGGCTTGTGGTTGCAAAATTTTAATAAACTTAATTTAAAAAAAAAATTGGAGTCATAGCTACTGTTGTTTTAAAAATAATTTGAGCTTAAGAATAATTTTAAAGGTTTTTGTTATGAATACTAAATGTACTTAAATTTTCAAGGTTTGTGTTATCATTACTGAATGTACTTATTTTAATTCTTATTCCTAAAACAGCTAGCATATTTTTACGCACTCATTGACTGTATATTTTATTTGATAGGTAAAAGCTCAATTTCGGTAGCCATATGTCTCTCGTAAATTGGCTAATGAATTTTGCCAGAGACATAGGAGAAAGACTGCTTTATATATTATTGTTGAATGTTTTCGTTAAAAAGAGCAAATATTTCGTCATATCTTAAAAATTCCCTGCTGCTAATCAGTTTCATCATTTTTGCTTTACTCCAAGCTTATTTTTTTTCTAGTTATGGCGAACTTTCTGCTTGATCTTAGACAGGAACATTTTTTAAACACAGTACATCAAAACATGCTAGAGTTGTATTTTGTTTGTCACTAATGAACAATTGTTCAAATTCTTGCCCATATTTAATAATCTTTTGGCTGATGTAGCTAACATGTCGCGAAAAACAACTAAGCACTGTATCCCGGGTATGTGTTAGGTTTAAAAGCAACGTAAATTTAACTTTATACTTTGTTGTATGTAATGTTGATGAAAATTTTAGAATACGCAAACATCAAATAACATAGTCATCATGATATACAAGCTCTCCCATTAATGAAAGACGCCTTTTATCATTAGCAATGCCGCGTGATCATGCAGATATCTTGAAGGTTACGTCAATATTTCATAATATTTTCTTCAATTAAATTTGTTTTGGAGTACAAGAAATATATTTTTCATTTGGTATTTCACTGAAACATAAAAATTTATATGTTTTCTTCTTTCATTCAATTACTTAGCTTTCTGTTTGTTTATAGAAATATTAGTTTTCTTGCATTTAAGTTGTGTTGCATTTATTGAAGAGAAAATTATTATCTAACACCGTTTTATAGTCTAACGATCACTACAGTAGACAGTTGTTTAGAGTTTTGTTTCTTAAAACTAAATTCAATATATAAATCGTTTACATCTTTTAGAACCATACAAAATTTTTCTTTTTCAATTCTTGTTGAATTGATCATGCTCAATGTTGCTATAAATATATTTTCCATTTTAAGACTAAGATGTTGAAAATAAGGTAAGCATTTGGAAATTGCAAAAGCCATAAATGAATGCATGTTGTGGAACGTAACCGAGAAAAACTAGTCTCCTACATAGTTCTTATCCAGTTTGGAGATGATTTGTTGCAGAATAATTTTATGGAACTGAAACTGTTGATAATGAACTATAATTAACTTATATGATGTGAACGTTTATGCAATGTATACATTGCATATTGAGGACAAAATAAACACAGCTGTTTTAAGTATAGTTAGTATTTCATGGCAGCCGTTACCTATATTAAGTAGCAGTGCAAGCGATTTTTCAAGTATTAAGACTTGTCGTTCTTTCGTGAAAGATGGCTGCTCACATTTTCTTATTTTGTCTTCTATTTGCAGCTGGCAGTGCATCGAATGAGGTAAACAATGAAAATTTTATTCAAAATGAATATCATAACGTTTACAATACTAAGCCCTTACTAACTGAGCTCGAGGTTTTTACGTAGAAATATCGGACCGAAGTTTTTTGTACAGACCGAGCCGCATGGTTAGTACAAAAAAACAAAAGTTCGATATTTCTCAGTATAGAACGGGAAAGCTTAGGTAAAAAATAAATCGTTTCAAATTGTATCGCCTGGATAATTAAACTGTTTTCCAAGTGTTTTTCCTTCGACTCACATTCGTAAATGGTTTTTTGTTTTGTTTTTCTTCGTTTAGCTGTTCGCTTTACAAAATTTGTTTACATTTGACTGTATAATTACGTGTTTTTCACGGTGGTTTATTACGGTACTAATGGACAGACAAAAATGCTTCTGAACTAATCAAAACGCGCCAATTTACCGGGAGTAACGCTTGCCATATAATTCAGCCTAGAAGAATCTAATGTCGTAAAAGACATTCCACATCATTTCAACTTAAGGACATCAGCTCTTTATTGCGGTAGCTGTTAATCCGAATTATGAAGTAACTTGTTTATTATCCAATGCTTCTAAATCTGAATCGTCTAAGTTTTGAGACGTTTTCTTTATCAAATACTTCTTATAATCTTATCACATGGACATGCATATATATGCTGACAAACAAAGATAATTTTGGCTGATTTGACTTGTCAGTAAGTACATGCACGTATGCTGAATAACGGTTCCAGAATAGAGCATGCATGCTAATTTTTACTTTGCTTAGATATATCTTGTTCATAAACTTTTTGTATCGAGAACTTAAAAATTACAAATAAAAGCCTCTTTCATTTTTCTGTCACGTACAAATAATTAAACGTCATTATGACTAGAATGCACCTGTTTTAGAATATCTATAACAAATTGTATTTCTTCATTTGGCAGTTAATTAAAAACAAGTATTTTAAGAACTTATAGTTTTGATAACACAAAATTTTGCGTCTCATCATTTCTGTTATTTTTAACTTTTTGCTGTTGCGCTACTGAAAGTAGATGCTTTTTAAACATTCAATGACTCTTATGAAAGAGGGATCTTGGATTAGTCGGATACGCTACTGAACTTAAATTCGACATACGCAATATCATGCAAAATGAAAGACTGAGTATATCTTTTGGTATGCAAAAACTACTGGCTTTCAGTTGAAGACAAATGATAAGCATTTTACGAATACCTCTTCCAATTATCAACTACACATTTGACATTTTGAATTTTACTATTTTTTGTGCAAAAAGAAAATCAGAGCGTAATGATTACCGATTTTCCAGACTTAACTATTGATAACATGACTAAACTATAATTCTGACTGTAGATATTTTTGTGATAAAGGTTGAAAATGGCAAACTTTGTGTACAAGGCGCTCAAGAAGACTATATCGAATCGAACTGGAAGCAATGCACATGGAAGAAAGAACTTAACATGAATTATGGTCTTATAAAGGTACTTATTACGAATGTCTGATTTATAAAGGTATACTACCTATAAAGGTTAAATTTACAAGCAAAAAGCAAATTTTCATTATTAATTTGACGGCCCAAAACGTAACTTTTGGTTCTGAACTTAAATGCAATTGTAACTATAATTTCAAGTATGTGTACAAAAAACGCTGATGTATATAGCAAATTTAGGTTTATAAATTTGTCGATTTGGATGCTAGAATTTGAATTCATAGCAAAACGTCAAGCTAAATAATGTTTTGTGGAAAAAAGTAATTGAAATAATGTAAATTGCAATGACAGATCATTTGCATCAAGCTTGGTTAACACTGTTGAAGTGAATATTATTAGCACAACCAAAGGCATGTGACATAAGCATTGATATTAGCACAAGCACGCATGTGACATAAGCATTGATATAAATGCAAGCATAAGAAAAAAGGCTGTAGCACAAGGTTAAAGAAGAAGAAAGAACACGACGTTTTGTTTTAGAAAATTTTTTCACGAACTTACTTTTTTTAACAGCCTGTATACTGCAAATTTCTAAGAGTTTCGTCGCAAGCTTGGTAATTGGAGGAGGGGGTGTCTCATAACTACACGTATATGCATTATATGCCGAGTTAATGAAATCCTTTAAAACAATTGTTTACAGGTTATGACGTATACAAATATGATTCCCACAATCATAGAGCTTGCTACCTGTGTAAGGCATTCATCATATTAGATGTAAGGATGCATTGGAAAATGTTTTTATATTCTGCTTGTTTTGTTTTTCTAGTCTTGTAGTTTTTTTAAAAAATGTAACAACACGTACCTTCGTGTGTTCTATGGTGGTAATCTCCGTATTTCTGACTGTGACTATTGTTGCAAACGATGGTATTTTAAATTGAATGGAAAAGAATGTAGTCCAACAATTGAAGGTGTCCTCTACATGTGGAAAGGTAAAGGAACACAAAATATTCATCGTCATCGTCATATAGAGGGATATTGTGGCAACATTAACAATGGTACAGTTAATGTTGGCTTCTATGTCGGCGATTGCAATAAAGTAAACGCTGGTTATGCAAACAGTGGATGGAATTCAGTCTCTCGAATTGTGATCCAAGAAGTTTCACCACCTCAGACTTAAGTCTGAACATTCTGAAGTCCTTACATCTTGTAAATTTATATTGATATTGCATAAAAAATGAAGGTATACATAAAGAAAGACATAAAGTAAGACATAAATGTAGATATATCACGGTAGATAAACATGAAGAAAGACACAATGATTGACATAAAGATAAATAAAGGTAGACATCAAGTAGATATAATTATAAACATTGTGACATAAAGGAGATGGGTAGAAATTGTGTGAAATAGTTACAAATATTAGAAAGAATTCGTATTTAAGAAATTTTTTTAAACAATCTACTTGATTGAAAAGCAAAATACAACACATAGAATACAGTGGTCTTTATGGTAAAAATATTATAAATGGTGTGCACGTTGTTTGAAAAATTCAAAATGGGATGTTGTGATTAAGAATAAGGTTATACGTGAAGAAAATAGTAACGAAAAATGTTATCACTTAAACAGGAAAAATGTTAATATTTGTCAAAGTTTAAGTAATGTGTTAATATCAGTGTTAGTGTTCGTCATAGTGCCGGTGTTTTCTTAGTGTTGATGTTGGTCTTCGTGTAAGAGTTACTGTTTTTTTACTATTTTCGTTTAGTCTTACTATTTTAGTTTTGTAATTTTTTAAAATATGTTTTAAGTTTTATTTATATGTATTTATACAGCTATTTCGTTGATGACAGTGTTCTGTACTGAAGAAAAATACTGTATAAATATTATATAATTATAATAATAATAATAGTCGTGATGTGTTGACACCCATAATGTTTGTGTTAGTTAATGCTAGTATTCGTTTCACTATTCGCATTAGAAAACTGGTGGAAAATAGGGAAAAACAGAAAGGAAAAATGGGTGGAGAGAGAAAGGAGAACATGAGATGGAGGATGCTTGATAATAGAAGAAGGAAGAGAAAAGAGAAAGGAGAGAGGAGAGAGAACAATAGAAAGGAGAGAAGAAGGAGAGAGAGAAAGGAGAGATGGAGAGAGAGAAAGGAGAGAAGGGAGAGAGAGAAAGGAGAGAAGAGGAGAGAGAGAAAGGAGAGAAGAGGAGAGAGAGAAAGGAGAGAAGGAGAGAGAAAAAGGAGAGAAGAGGGAGAGAGAAAAGGGAGGAAGAGGGAGAAGAGAAAATAGAGAGAAGGGGGAAGAGAGAGAGGAGAGAAGAAGGAGAAGAGAAAAGAGAGAGAAGGGAGAGAGAGGAAAGGAGGAGAAACAATTTTATTTTACCTTTTTCTCATCTCCTTCTACGGATTACCATTTATTATCCCTCGTCTCTTCCTTCACCCTCTTTCCTTTTACACCTGCACATCCTCCACCTCCTTATACACCTGCACATCCTCCACCTCTTTAAACACCTTCACATCCTCCACCTCCTCATATACCTTCATATCGTCCACAAGCAATTGTACTGAGCTCTCTCAGTGTACCCCCTACATTGTACTGACATTACTTAGTCCTCCTCCTTCTACTTAACACTGACCAACCACTCCATCCCGAACGTAAATAACTTTGTGTTATCTCTTATCATGCAGAGGTTTTCAGTTCATTAACAACTGGAATTCTGTTGTGCATCTTTTCCTGGAACTTATTCTATATAGCTTCGGTGACTCATTCAGTCTATGGTGAAAACAAATGTGAATAGCCAATGTAAATAGTTTATAATATTGGTCATAAATTAAGAAGTTTAGCAAATTCTCAAGTTTTTGATACTTTTTACTAATTATTACAGGAATTTGCATCACAATCCATCCACTTTGCATCACAACAAATCCAATGAATCTATGACATTGCTCAAAAACCACTTACCGCCTTTGACAACGAATTTGACATTGACCTAGTAATTATTGTTCTGTATCACACAGCTGGACTGCTAGCTATCGACAGTGGCTTCAAGCAAAAACTATCAACAATGACAATGTTTAGGAAAGGAGTTCTCGATAACAACATTGGCATACGTAATTAGCATGAGCTTTGCTCTTCATAGTGAGGTCAAATCAATAGGGGACCCTATTTTTTTGTCTGAAAACTTAATGATATTATATATCAGACATAATTCCAATGATCATTTACAAATATTTAACAAAATACCAATATGATTTGATGAAAAGTAACGACAAAACTACGACGTTAGTATTGTAAGAAAACACGAAATTTTGACGTACGTAAACTTATTCGAACATAAATTGAAGTCTAAGCGTTTTGCATGATTTCTTAAGCATCAGAACGACTCTCAGTTAAGTTGTAATTAAATCTGCTTAAGTTATTTAAATTTATAAAGATATCTTCCATAGGGACAATATAGCTGTATAAAGGTTATAAATTTTAGAATAGGAAATAAAATAGGATTTACTTAAACATGTACAATATTTTATTTTAATTATGTCTATAGCCACGATAAAAATAGCCACGGCATGGGTTCCATCTAAATTTCTTCCTCTTTTAGCGAATTGATATCTCGCTTATGTCAATTCTCTTTCAATCAAAAAACGTGATTGATTGTTACTTTATAACGTATTTCTTCATTGCAATAAAATACACACTGTCGTTTTTTTAAAAAAATTATATTTGAAAAAATCTATTCTATGAAACGCTTTAAATGTATATGATGACATCTGAAAATAGAAAGTGATATTCACTACAGCTGGTGATGTTGACAAATTTATGAGGTGCTTTGCGTCATTTGCCAAAATGAAGACAAAAACAGGATCGTATATCACTTTAAATTCTCGGTCAAGTTCATTTTCTTTAGTCATATTGGTTTCTACATTACAAGATCATGAGGACCTTTGCTCTCTTAGCGATTTTTGTTTGCGTTTTTCTCGATGGAAATGTCATATCTCAAGTATATGCAACTTCTGAACCATTCACTGAATCAACATCAAAAATGATCGAGGTAAAAAAATGAAAAAATTCATTTATGACATATAACACGACATCAACAATAATTTACTTTCAGCTACTGTCATCATAAAACATAAAATGTTTTTTGTATACCATTTATATCAAAATTCTTATTTTGATAGCATTGACTCGTGCATGTACTGCGCTCTAAGTGTTTGTTATAGGCTGTTACCTATAAATATTCATATATATAAATCTACTCATGGCAAATGTTCAAGAAAAGGTTATCAAACTGCTCATCCTTCTATTCAAAAAGGATTTCTTATCAAAACGATTGTATTTCAATCAGCGACAACATTTTGCTTGCCTAAGATGAGAGCAAGACTAATCCAGATGTTTTTATTTATACACATTTCCCAAATCGTTTTTGTCATAGTATTATTTATGTCTGAATAGCGTGTACCCTAATGACTTATGTTTACTGAAGTTGTGTTTTCACACAGTATTATATGAGCGTGATCTCAATATGCTTTGCAAAGGTGTGTAGACCTCGTTAGATAGCTAACATTTCTAAATAGTCAATGTTGTTTGTAGACTCGGATTTTTCCATGCACCACTTGTGAATATTCCTTGATTCCATGCCTCCCACCCTGAGAGGAAAGCATAAGTAGTAATTGTGTACTGGTGTTTCTCCCTGAAAATTTCTGAAATAAATTTTCAGCATTAAAAACCTTCCAGTGTAATTCTGTTCGTGCACCCCGTGCTATTTTCATATTGGTATCACAATTACCTTTCGCATCCTTCAAGACTTTAGTTTTATCGTTTTTTAACTCTGTGTTCATATTGCATAAAAGTAATTAAAGTGAAAAATAGGTAATCTATGTTGCTGTATGTGAAAAACATTAATGCTAAACATATAATTATATTTATATATATTAGAAAACGTGCAGCCCTAACATGAAATGTGGCTTCTGGAATTCGAAGTGCCGCCAAAGATTACTTAAGCTATACATACAAAAGAAAACACTCGAAGCACAACTAGCAAAAACACAAAACATGTTAAAAACTATTGAAAAACATTTGACAAGGCTTTCAAAAAAATGTCAAAAACTAACAGGAATAAAACAAAGCTCAAAGGAGATACAAGAGAAGGACTGTGCAGATCTTTACAAAAAAGGTGAAAAAAAGAACGGAGTTTATCAAATTGATCATGATGGTCAGGGTTACTTTAAGGTTTTCTGTGATATGACGTCATCTGGTGGAGGTTGGACTGTGTTTCAACGTCGTCAAGATGGAAGTGTAAACTTCTATCGTGGTTGGAAAGACTATAAACAAGGTTTTGGTGATCTGAAAGGCGAGTTCTGGCTTGGATTGGAGAAAATATACCGACTAACATCAGCAAGGCGAAATAAACTTCGTGTTGATCTTGGAGACATGTCAGGAAAGAAAACATATGCTGAATATGATTATTTTGCTGTAAAGAACGAAAATGAAAAATATCAATTGAGTCTTGCAAAATATTCTGATAAGTCAATAGGCAAATACAAACAATTAAAGCACAAAATTCTAAAGGTTAATATGATAAAAATTATATCATCATTAAGTTAAAATGCCTTGGATGCTTGGAGTTTGCATAAACTGATTCACCTTTTTTGGTAAATATTTGTCATAAGAACAATATATTGTTTAAACTTATAAAATACAACAAACAACCCCATTGGTAAATCAAAATTATTTTGTCGTGTGTATACAGTTTTGAAAATACCAGTAGAACAACTAAATTACAAACTGCAACAACTACTTCTGGACAGGCAATACTAGAGACATTCAAGGATAAAGACTAGTTTACTCATTAAAATAAATTACAAATTCAGCTTCAGCTTTGTGTACAGCAAATTATGAGCAAGGGCTGAACAGATTTATATATAAAACACAGGTGAATTTGGTATATTAGTTTGAATATTTCTCTACATAATCAAAGAACTAAATGATGAGAAACATGTTAGTGCAAAAAGAATATCTTTATTGTAAATATCTTTTTCAATTGTCCATTGAATAAACCTTAATATTATACACAAGCATTCAAGTAAGACTGTAGTAGCAAAATGTAATGCGTTATAAAAGACTTTTTTGTAAAGTGTGTGTTCTCTTGAATACAATTATCACCATTTAGGAACTGCTGGGGACTTGTTATCCGCCCATAAAACAAGTCGTTTACGACAAAGATTCAGATAACGATACAGATGTTGGAGGAAACTGCGCTGTAAATGCTAAAGGGGCTTGGTGGTATTATTATTGTTATGTTTCCAACCTAAATGGATATTATTATCATGGCAATTATCAACCTTCTGCATCTTGGTACAAAGGTGTTGTTTGGAAAGACTGGAAAGGATTTTCTTATTCATTAAAGCTCACTGAAATGAAAATGAAACCATCAGGAAATTTTTAATAAAGTGATGATTTCATGACGATAATGAATATATCTGTAGTGAACATTATGTATTTTGTCGTAGAATTTGTTGCTTATAGTCTTTACAATAAAATAAATCTCTACAGTCTTTATTCGTGTTGATTGATTTGCAGATGGATTTTTATTTGAACTAGGTATAGTATTTACTGAAACCGTATCGCAAAAAAGCAACCCAACTTCAGCTCGCTCTTGTGCATAACTAAAATTACTAAGTAAGTTTCCGTGATTTTTTACCATAGTGAAAGATCAGTATCTGAGCTTTCAAATGTTGCGTGTTTGTATCAAAATATAAATTTCCTTTTTATCCCCTTGAAGACGAAAAGCAGCTGCAGCAGTCTATGATTTCTTACATTTTGACTTATATCCGTTTTAGTGTTTTAAAATGCTTCATATCTCTTTGATGAATTTTTTACTGTGTTGAGAATAGTTCGCAAACTTGTTGTTGAGCTTTAAGCAATGTAGCTATGTAGACTAAAAAGTAGGTTGCTAGCGGTAACTCGTTGGCAACTCATTGGTATATTATTGGTAACTTGTTGAGATATTGGTAACACGTGGGTATGTTTTAAGTAACTCATTGTTTAGTTATTGGTAATTAAGACGTTTTTAGGTTGAAGATAGCTTGATAAAATTGAACGTAGTTGAAGCATCTAGCGTACAATCGAGAATTTGGGATGATGACTCGTGGACCAATGAAAATACGAATGATTCCAACCAGAGGCGTAACTAGTACGTTAATTGGGGGTGGGGTGGGGTATTTATTAATATATTCAGTTTTGCTCTATCGACTTCTTTTGAAATCCAAATCACTTTCATAAGAAGTCAGGAGGGCACAGCGGAATATATGAATATGCACCCCACCAATTAACGTTCTAGTTACGCCACTGACTCCAACCATGTTGAAGACGAAAAAAACTCTATAGCTCTGGCGAAGAGGAGGCTCCAATACCAAAACAATCGAGTAACAACACCGAGTCTTCTGGAGATATTCTTCAAAAGAAATATCGATGAATCATACTTACACTTTCAAAGGTCGTTGGCTCACGTGGTATATAGTAGTGGGATTTGTTCATTATCTTGCTAAAGACATGAGAAAATACATACCAGTGTCTTTGCTTTAGGACGAGGAATCTGATTTCGAAAGTGAAGAGGAAGCAATCACCACAAGAGATTTGCAATAAGATTCAAAGTGTTCTCTGCAAAATTTGTATATACGGATGGAGTGTTATGAGAAGAGTACTATAAGTAATATCATTGACGAGGAATTGTACAAGGACCAACAGAGAATTTGGCAGCTTCGCCCTGAAATCGTAAAAGATATTAGTTCACTTTCATTCACAGGTAGAAACTTTCTATTATTGTATGTCCTACCATAGGCGGCCCAGAAATCTGTTTACTTTTTTTATACAATCGATTTATGTAGTAAGTATATTTCTTGATTTATATGCAATGTTTGTTACGTGGACTATCTCGCGTGAGTTACACGTTTATATGGTCTTAAAGGTCTTATATTTTGACAAGGTAGGCAACTCTCAATACAAATTAACGACCGTTAACAGAAACACTTTCACAAAACCATAAATATCTTATAAGTACGTGGAAGACCACGAAAAAATACATCTCATTTGTCATGAATAATTTTACTGCATTTTGCAGTTTTTTTACATTAAAATGTATTTCCATGCATATGAAAATGCGATTGTTTTTAGGTTTTGTGCCAAATATTTCTCAAAACCTATGCTAGGACACTTATCTAAATATTCGTCATATTTTTGAACGCTCAAACGCAATGCAGATTGGCTAAAATTGTTTTCTCATTCATTCAGATTGGATAAAATTTTTTTTGATTGTTTTCACAAAAATTAAGCGCCAGCCCTCCTCCCCCCGCGCTCAACGTTATTGAAGGTGTTTGTCGGAAATTTGGAGACCTGAGGGAATTTTTGAAGTGAAATGGCAAAGTGATGAAAGTGATTATTTATTCAATTGTACAACAAAAATAAAATATATTTGGACTTTAAATCCATTCTCACCAATAAAATTAATAGCTATAGATTGTGTGCCATTTGTAAAAGTTTTTTTTATCTAATTCTTTGCAGTAATTTATAAGTAGGTAGCAAATTGTAAAAGATATTCACGTGTTAAGTTCAGTGTCCGTCAAATTTCCTTATTCTCCAAATGTCACTAATCATTTCCGATAAAAAACAGATAAGCAGTACTATGACAGAAAAGCGCCATTCGAATCTCGCATGTATTTCCATCAACCGCGAGAAATTATTTCAAAAATTTCGATTCCACAACTTCCAATGCCTTTCTTGAACGAGGAAACTAAAAGAATTTTTTAATAATTATTTGTTATTTCACGTTTGTTGCACTTGGTTTATTTAAAATGGTATATCCTTATGTATATTCATTTGTACACAGTTTTTAAACCCCATTTTTGAAAAATACATTTCTTTTAGCCACGCCCAAATTGCCACGCCCCGTTGTAGGAAAATTTATCTATCTGCAACGTCTAATGTAATTGTTAGCTACGCCACTGGTTGCAGTACATTTTTTGCTATCACTAATAATTTGTAATATTACAATTACTAATAAGCGATGATAATTTAATTACTGTAAGCAATGCACATTTCAAGTAAATGGTTTGAACCCGGGAGTATCGTTACAAGTTTGTAAATGTAGATCGTCCAGGTTGGTATAGTCTTGAGAAGGATTGTTTTTGTTGTTGTTGACTGACGTTTCGACAACCTTAGCGGTAGTCATTTTCAGAGTCAAAAGCACATTTCATTACCATGTTAATCGTTTTCTAGAAGTCCTTTGGCTCTGCGTTTTCACGATTAGTTTTGTTGGATATGATTTTGTGATGTTGACGGATGAAGTTTACACGTCACTTCATAACAGGAAATGGTCGACCGCCTTCTGTGCACGAATGAATAAGTATCACATGGCTAAAGCTTTGTTTACGTTGAATCATGTCATTTGTTGCATGTACTTTGTGCAAAGTTCTTGCAATTTTACACCTCATTTTACCAAACGACCTCATGATCGACCTTCAACGACCGTAGAATCAGTGATTGTTGTCATTTCCTGAGTAAATTCGACACATTTCTCAAGCCATCACTAAAATGACTGCGTTGTTGCTTGGCTGGTTTCGACCATGCTTCGCTACAAAGTTCTGCGTAGTTTGAAAAATTATTTTCTTACTGGAAAAATGGTTGACGCTAAGATCAAAGATTTCGGCTATAATTTATGTCGAAAATATCTCGGTGGGGAATGGAAGAAAATCAGTCCACAACATTTTGAAATTGAACGAATTCAGTAAGTACAATTTTCGAATACGTAACTGTAAGAACTATATTGTTTAGATGCGGCGGCATTTATTTAATGGTAAAAATGTTCTCAATGATATTTAAGGTGAAAATATTCTCTATATCTCTATTGCCAACATTTTAAAGAGTACTGGGCTGTTTGTGTTTGCTGCCACACTAAATTTCTTCTCAAGATTTATATGTTTCCATGCGATATGCAAGATTTTCTGTAGTTTAGCAAGGCTGCAGATTGCAAAGTGTGATGGATTTCTAAAAGATATCTTCGGTCACACCTAAAGTCCAGGTTCATCTTAATATGTAGAAATTTCTCCAGCAATTATGCCAGCCAAATAAACACAGAATTCTGCAATTGCAGAATTCTCTGGTGTCTGTCCATGAAAGTGATGAAATTTCTCAAGTGCAGCTAATTTTTTTGTAATTTCCAACTTCCATGTCTCATATTTGTTATGTCTGATATTTTCTTGTTCAAAGTTGTTTTAGTTTTGTTGAGGGGTGGAGGCAGATTACATGCGTGAAATAAAATAAGCATCCTTGTTTTATATGCAAAGTACCTTCATAATAGTGCCTTTGATTTATAAATTAATTTCGGAAAGAAAAAATCTTGTAAGATATGATTAATCTAAGAATGGGCTTATTTTGTATATTTATCTAACCAATGCTCTGATCTTACCTCTATGCTTGTCTATCTTGTTCTTTTGTTGATAAACTTACCTCTCAGAAGAGATGAAATCATAGTTTGAGTGATTATTTTAACCAATACGCTTTTACAATTACAGTGGTGGATTAACAAATCATTTGTTTCTGTGCTCTCTGCCACAGGAATATGCAAATTCAAATCCTGATGGTGTGAACAAAGCACTGCTTCGGCTATATGGTGCATTCTATGCAGATTTGTCTGACAACAATGTTCGCATGATGGAGGAATGCATCATTTGTGGCCTTTTAGCTGAAAAAAAGATGGCCCCAGAGTTGTATGGTATATTTCCTGAAGGAAGACTTGAACAGTTTATTCCTAATGTAAGTAGCAAAGAAAATCAGCGATTATTGTAAGGAAAGTTTATCTTTTTATAGTGAGTATATCACCTGCTTGCATGGAAATAACATGCCCTAGCTTTCCAGCTTTAATGTCAATTTAAATCTGTTCTAGCACAGCTGAGTTTTGTATTCCACTGATAGTAGTATAATCAGTATTGATTATTTCACACTAACTATACAGTCTGTATAGAAAAATTGTAAATTCATTCCCATTTGTGTTGGAAAGAGTTTATAATTTTTGAATTAAACTGTTAATTAAAATTTTTGCAACATTAATTTTTGCATTGTTTACCAAAGTTTAATTTAATTGTGTTGTAATTTGTTAAAGGTTCGAGCATTGACTAGTCGGGAAGTCCAGTATCCTCATTTATCACAACAAATAGCTGAGCATGTAGCTGCGTTTCATAAGCTAAAACTTCCTCTTTCAAAGGAAGGAACTTGGTTTTTGGATTCACTTCAAATGTGAGTTTGACCTTTTGAATCTTTTGCACCAATCTGAAATAGTTTTGAAGTAAACCCACTTTCTGTTACAACTTTTTTAAAATATATTCAAGACTTCATATTGTTCGAAATGACCTCACCATCTCCTTATATTATTATTTTATCACAGTGTACAGTATATAAACTATATTTTTTTTGATAGATTTGTGAAGGAAATTAAAGGTCTTAAATTTTCCAATGTTGATAAATTGAAGATCTTGGATGAAATTTTTCATAAATTTGACATTGATGAAATTCTCAAATTTATCAGGTATGGAAAATAGTCAACAGAACGGTCATGGGGACTAGGGAGACTAGGGGACTAGGGAGGTCACAGGGGGGGGGGGCTTGTTGGGAAACTAGTGTTTCTACAGGTGGGGTATTTACATGATTTTGTGATTTCAGACATTTTAATTGAACGATGAGTTTTTTTATCGTAACATGTTTCGGCATGCTTATGCCTTCTTCAGTACATAGAGTGAAAGTAATTATGTTATTTACATGATATATATATGTGTGTATGTGACTATCGTTAGGTGTATCAAATTACAGAACTGGTGTTAGATATTATATTACAGGTTAAATATTGTATTAATGTGGTATATTTGTTTGTTGAGGTCTGGTTTGAGCTTTTTAATGTAGAGAGCTTCTTTCAGTTTAAGTGAAAAAGGAGAGTTGGCGGTGTCTAAGATGCGAAAACATGAATGGTTGTATTTTGATTTGCAATGTAGTGAAGTGTGAAGGTGTTTATAAATATGTGAGTTTTTTTCTGAATGTGTGTGTTCTTTAATGCTTGTGGAGAGATGGCGAGTATGCGAAACATGTTTACGATAAAAAAAACTCGTCGTTCATTTAAAATGTCTGATATCCATCGTGCTTTTAAGAAATTTTGTGATTATAATTGAGATCATACATTGTGACTGACTGAGCGTACGTACGATGTAGGATTAGCTAGAAAAGTAGATGATACTGACGGTTTTCCCTTTTTAAAGTTGTCTTAGTCTTAGATTTTCTGGTATTTTGAAAATAAATTTATAATTGGCGCTGATTGGTTGAATGCTCGCAAACCCCGTGTTTCAGAAACTCTTTTTCAGTCTCGCAAAAGTATCGCAGATTGCGTGGTTTGCGTGGAAACAGAAAATTTAAACAATATGTCGTTAAATTTGTCTTTTTAATGTTGGTTTTCATTTATGAATGAAATACATACTTGTGAAAGTTTTGGAGCAACTCGAAATTCATTGAAAGTACTCAATTCGTGCTCGTGCTTGGCACATAATTTATTTTTTCTTCCAAACTTTCCCGCGTTTAGAAACACAGTAAATTTTTTTTATTACTTAGCTACATGATAAATGAATGCTAATTTTTATACATATGCATTAGGTTGTCCTTGTCTGTTTAAGCTACTACTACTGCTAGTCAGTAGTCTGACAGTGATGTTGAAAATTGTATGCTTCACGCCAGATGAAGATCAAATATCAACGTCTTGATAGAATAATAATGTTTCTTATTTTACTGCGTTTTTTTTTATTATGCTGCCTTTGGACTACGTAGCCTTTACTTAAGAATTTTTACAAAGAAGAACATTATATGGAAGCAATTGTATGACGTACTTACTTATTTGGACACACAGTCAATCAACCACAGTACTAAATGAATAAAAGCAATAGATTTTTGAGTACTTTAAATTCACATAATCACAAGTCATTAATTTATTTAATGATATAATATGAGACATTAACTGCTGAAATGCTATGCACAAACCATGTACAAAGTTAATTAAACTGGAAATACTTATGTGCCAAAGAGACGTTTTAGGATCAATGAATTTAAGTGTTGCTTACATTATTGTTATTTTGTTGTTGATGTGTTAGGCACGTGGTTGAAAACAGCCAATCACCAGTTTTCTTCTGCCATAATGACGTACAACCAGGTAAAGATTTCCAACTATGTCATTGTGAATATTATGGGTTTTTAATAAAGGTTAAATATAATTTAAATACCTACAGGAAACTTGTTGGTGAAAGCAAATGAAGATCTCGATGAGGCAAAAATTCGTGTGATTGATTTCGAATATTCTTGTTATAACTACAGGTGAAAAAAAAGAGAGAAGGATGATTTTCGTTTAAACCGCAAATGAGGAAGGAAGAAAGGAGACATTTTGTTCTATATCTGGAATATTATTTCATCTTTGCGCTGCGTAGAGTTGTCAAATATTATGATAGCAAGGGTTTTGTTTGTTCACTTAAGCCCGCCGCACACTGGTAAACTTGCCGCGCGTACTTGTTATTCGTGACAAGTGTGATCTACAAAATTAAACAAACGCGCGTTTGATATTTGACTCATCTGTCACGAATGACAAATGTTGCTCAAAACTTCCGCGCACACTAGGAAATTTTGTCAATCACACTTGTCACGAATAACGAGTACGCGCGTCAAGTTAACCAGTGTGCGGCGGGCTTTAAAGCAGTCAACAATTGAGCAAGGGGAGGAAGAGCTGGCAACAAAATAACCATATTGTACCCATAATGCTTTTCAACCGGTTGCTTAACTTTCTTCTTGAACATTTTAAATTATTTATTTCATCAAAACTGTTCAATTTTTCTTATTTTAAACATCGTTTACCTTGTCAAACTTTTTTTATAATATTTGTTATTTTTTGATTCAGAGGATACGATATTAGTAATCATTTCAGTGAATGGATATTTGATTATAATCATCCACATTATCCCTTTTTTACCGGAGACGTCACCAAATATCCTTCTTATGATCAAAAGGTAAATCACTAATATATGTAATAAGTTAAGAAAAGATAAAAACAATTTTATGGTGAAAAATAACTCCCGAACTATAGTTCATATGAAAAGGATGATCTGCTGTTTACAATGTGGCTATCTATCATTGCTTGATTTGAATTACAACATTTATAGCTACCATGTGTTAATGATGTGATGATTGTGCTTTTCCTTGTGGTTTTTCTCGTGTTTTTTTTTGCTTTTGATTGCTTTGCTTATTTTGCTTCCCCCTCTCGGTGTTTTGCCGTAGAGGTATTTCCCTCGGTGTTTTGCCGTACAGGTTTTCCCCCGGTGTTTTGCCGTAGAGGTTTTCCCTCGGTGTTTTGCCGTACAGGTTTTCCCCCGGTGTTTGCCGTAGAGGTTTTTTGTCGTCTGTGTTTTGCCGTAGAGGTATTTCCATTGAGTTCTATGAGACCTGGAGGGAACACGTTAACAAAATTACTATAAATTATTAGCGCGCGGCCCGTGGTCAAAAACATGGCTGATTTGGTTGTCAAAGTCAGCGGAAACGCGCGGGCTCATGAAATAAAAATTTCGTGAAAAATTCTTATTCTAAACTCCTCGATATTTCAGGTATTTTTTGTCCGTGCGTATTTACAAGCTTACAATGAAGCGACTGACGTCACGTTAGACGAGATTGAAAAAGTTATTGACGAAGCTGATAGGTATATATTTTAACAATCGTCCTCTTGTATTAATATAACTTTGTTTTCCTTTTTTTCTATAGATTGTCTCTTCTTTCTCATTTCTTTTGGGCAATGTTTTCAACTCTTCAAAGTTATAAATCCTCGATCAATTTTGGTTATCTCGTAAGTAGATGAATTGTTCAATAGTGTTGTTTATCTTTCGATTTACATCACGTGACTGAATTGCCTTTTTCGTTGTTGTATTGTCGTACCGTGGTAATGTACCTTAAACAACATTTGATATTTTTAAAATACCATATCTTATAAGGAACATTCTACATCGAACAATGTTTGAAATGCGAACTACCACTTCATCAACTTTTGACGAATAGTTTGCGTTATTTCTTCACAAACATTTGTGTAAATGCATGGTCTTTTGCACTAAGTTCTCTCCATGTGGATTTATTCAGAACAGAGGTTATCATGCAATATCTCTCATACGTTATGCACGTATGAGAGATATTGAATTTTCCGTTATGCGCGGATTTCTTTTAATAATCAAATTAATATAAAACAATTCCCAGCTGTATTATTAATCGAAAGATTTCGCATTCAAAGTATTAATCTCACATACAAAGTATTAGTCTCACATACAACGTATTAGTCTCACATACAACGTATTAGTCTCACATACAACGTATTAGTCTCACATACAACTTATTAGTCTCACATACAACGTATTAATCTCACATAAAACGTATTAGTGTCACATACAACGTATTAGTCTCACATACAACGTATAAGTGTCAAATACAACGTATTAATCTCACATACAACGTATTAATCTCACATACAACGTATTAGTCTCACATACAACGTATTTAAAAACGTCAGAAAATATCTAGAGAAATGCGAAGCTCTACTTAAATAGGAAATGTTACGCAAATATTACATTTACTGCAAGATGGTAGTTTAAACAGTTGTTAAAAAGAACTGTTTTTAAAAAGAAGTCTTAAAAAGAAAAGCCTTTTATCACCATTGCCCAGTATTATTTGAAATAAAACATGTTTTGCGAAATTATCTATTCTAAATTATCTTTAATTGATTTAATTGATTAAGCTGAGATCGACTTTCCACATTTGCAAAGGCTATTGAAAACTGACCTGTAGTCAAGCAGCGTATTGCGTTATATCTTTTTGTTGCTTTATAAAGGATAGATAAAAAATATTCCTTTTTTGTATATTAAAATATGCTCATAGGAAATTTTATTAAAACCTAAACAGACAAACAAAGTTATTTGCATGCAGTTTAACTGGTGCATTATTGTACGTTGAATGGGGCCTCTATCATGTACACAAACTTGTTTACATTTTTGCAGTAAATTTTGTCTCAATTACTCCTTAGTAAATATTATTTTAATAAGATTGCCTTTTCAGTATAATGGGATGATGTTATGGACCTCCTTAAGGCTAAAGTTGATGTGTAGTTAATATGTCTTCATCTACTTGATTACTTCTCTTTTTCTTTCAGGAATACGCCCTTTTTCGAATGGAATGCCTAAATCATTTCAGGCATTTTTCCGAGGAGAAACCTGGAGACAAGTTTCGTCACGATAATGGTAAAATCCATTGTGATGTTTAGGGTGAAGTTCATTTTTTGGTTATTAGAAAGAACATCATTCAGATGTAGCATGTATGTAAATTATCTCCACCAACACAATTGTTTGTTTGCGTCTTTATTCAAAGTCTTCTTGAATAACGAGGTTTCTTTTTGATTTTCTAATTAGTAACTGTAATTGGCTTTAATGTAAGGTGTGTATGACTGCGTTCACTTGTGTGTGAATTTCTACTCAAATTTTCAAATGAATATTCTAGTGGTTTAAGTCTATCTAAACAACAAGCAGTTAGACACACTGTGTTGTCAATAGGTTATGTGCAACCATTCTCTTTGGTGGGAACAAGATTGCTTCATGACAAACCAGTTAATAATATAAGATAGTCGCATGACATGCATGATAAATCCAAGATGGCGTGAGAACGAGGCAAAAAACATCAATTTTTTTTGCAATTAACTTTCACCACAAACGTCAAAGAAATGAAAGAAAAGACGTCACTGCAAAACTATATCATTAAATCTGCCATCATTTGGGGAAAAATGAAATTTATTATTTCACCACAGCATTTTTCAAACATTTTTTCCACGCTTTTTTAAAAGAATGATGATTGTAAAAGTTCTACTAAAAGAATTATCATCAAATGTCAATATTATATGAAGTTTCATAAGATATTTCAAAGTTAAGAAAACACAATATTTAAAAATTCTTTGTGGTTTTCATTTTCATCTCTGAAAACTTTAAGGATTTATTGTTTTTTTTCCATTGTTGCCAAACCACACCACTCCAACTGCTGTATGCTCCACTATAGTAGTGCCCATTCAGGTTGGAACTATGACATGTCTTATACCACCAAGCACCTTTGTGGCCAGTGGCGCAGTTTCCACTACTTTGATCATTATCTGAATCTTTGGTTGAAAACGCCATGCCATTATGATAACGTAATGAATCTCCAGCAGTTCCTAAGAAAAGTAATTTGCTCAGAAAAATTTTACGTATTTAGTTGATGTTACCTTACAATTCTCCTTAAGAATTGCAGAAAATACCCAACACGTGTTTTATGTCGTTTATAGACGATTTCAAGATGTTTTTTAATGGTCATTTGTTTAGGAGGCTTTTATGAGATTTGTCAATTAGTTTTTTCATTTAATTTATAGAGTGAAAAAGAAGTGGTATAAAAATACCAAAACATATTACAATCCTGAGTTTTCATTAGATAGATTCAGTCCCGTGCTCATTATTAAGTTTTATACAAAGCTAAAATCGAATTTTACTGGTTAATGTTAGCGGAAGTTCCAACCACAATCATGCACAATGTACTCGCTGGTATTATAGTTGTTGTCACTAATTTATTAAACCATTTCTCGTTCTCGAATTTAAATAAATCGCAAAAGTAAAAGTTTTCTACGAATTAGCTAGCGACAAGTCATGAAGGCTTTTTAACTTTCTTTCATCCCACCTTCATTGCCCTGACGTTTTTTCTCTATCCAGTCTATTCACATTGATCTCAATTGGTACCTGGCCTGATTCTTATTGTGTTATAGATTTTCAAAATTTGTTTGCTTTGGCCTGTTTCATACGTCGCGTTTTATATAAGCCGAATGCATTAAAAACAAAAGATAATGTGGAATTTTTTCGTCATTTTCTTTTGTCTTTAACGCGTTCGGTGCCAGAACCCTCTATTTGTAAGTGTTAGGACAACGGGTCTGGGGCAAGCGCGGAGCCGCCATTTTCGTGAGTACTTGCAAGTTAAACTTATAATAAAATAGTCTGAAATTGGCTAAATGAGCAAAAGAATAAACAATTCCGCCTTGTTTAATGGAAATTTTGAATATATCGGAAACCACAATCAAGCTTTTGGTGTTTTTGTGAATAATTACTGCAAACCAAACTCAATTTCACAGATTTTAGCTATTTTCGCGGTTGACTAGTTCGTGCTTTGAAACTAATCGTGACTCACTGCTAGACGTTTTTACGTATGTGAGCGTATATTCCGACAGTTTTCTACTACAGCACCAAGATATTTGTAATCATTGCTTATAATTTACGAACGATAAACAAAATACTCGACATTTTGGTTGCATATTCTTGGCCGGGAAAATACGTTAGTACGCATACACACGTCAAGATATGAATCAATGCTTTTCAGGGATACGGTGGTCAAAATAAATCACTACAACGCATTTTTGGTTACACATACATTTAGAAACCGTAGAGGCGACTTAACTGTTTGGTAAAAATATATTCTTTAGAAATTCATCACTAATAATCTTATTCTATAACAAAAAGTATTTTGAATTTACAGTTGAGCTGCTACGATTTATTTTGACTTAAACTGTGCCTACCATTAAATCAGTTTTATCCAAGTTTTGTTTTGAAGCACTGTAGTCATGAAATTTTGCTTAGGTAGTACATATTTTGCAATGTGATCCAGGCATAAAAATTTAATGCAGACAGATTACAAAGGTTTTTTGCTGGAAAATTATGAATTTGAAATATTTGTTAGATGCAGTAGCTCTTATATTCTATTAATCTAATGTGAAGTTGTTGATTTCTTTATTGCTTGTGAAACTGAGATTATAGTTAAAGTTGAATTAAAATACAAAATGGTATAGGCTTCTATTTTGGTGCAGCATTTGTTGAAAAGGAAATTATGTTTGTGTATTATAAAACAATTCTGCTGTTGAAGAACAGTCTTGTTTGCTACAAATGTTACTGTTTGTAGAGACTTTGATATTGTATATGAGTCTAATCCAGTTTTTAATAAAGCGTAGAAAATTATTAAGTTGAGTAATGACAAAACTTCTACATGGTTTTCCAAATCATAAAGACCAAAGACCACACCAAATCATTGATTATTTAAAGACCAGAAAAAATCATTGATAACCAAATTGAACATGCTCTGGTTTAAAGTACAGTCAAAATGTATATTTCATTACCAGTAATGTAATTTTACCTAGCTGTTTCAGTAAATATTTTATTCATGATTACTGATACTATACTGTCAAAGGATTTCCTAAAGATGCAAAATACAATATTTGAAAGTATATTATTTTAGCATTTTGGATTAGCAATAAATATCTCTTGAAGTGGTGAGGAACTTGTAAATTAGAGTCATTTCCGAACATAATGATAAGTCATAATCTTTCTATAAAGCACAAGCTTGGTATGTTGGAAAACTATTGAATCGTTAGCATTAGGACAAATATTTCCAATGATTTTTTACTCGAAAACAATCTTCGTAAATAAACCTTTAGATAAAGATCACTTAGACACAATGGTCACTACGCACAATCCAGTCTATTGTAAAGCCATTTCCTTCTTTTTTCCCGATCTATGATTATGTCGACATGCAGTTACATGTTTTAGCTATCAAATAATCAATTATTGTAGCCATACCAAAAAATCCAAAAAATCCAAATATTTTCTCAAAATACAAACAAACTTGTAATAATCGCCATATAAACACTAGTTGAAATTTCAAAACTAGGAACGAAAATAGTGGAAATTAATCATATGATCGATATTGTCCAGTCAACGTTCGCAAACCAGAGAACAATACATGTCCCAATTCTTACAAATAGAGGGCTCTGTTCGGTGTATGTAAAGTTTGACGTATGAAACAGACCTTACTTAATGGCGTACCTGGGTATTTTCCGAGGCTCAATTGGTATATTTGTGTTTCATGCTTATAAATGTGAATTGTCCATGTAAACTTAAATAAATTTCTGTTATGTTTTAGGTTGTTGTTAAGTTCATAAAAACTTTTATATGTAAGAACAAGTTATAATGTATACATCATTTAGGCATTAAAACTTGCATTTACAATTAATTACTAGGAGCTTACTTGAACGCATGCATTTTATAAAAAAGGTTTCAGACAATGATCATTAGACAATGATATTCACAGTATAGATTCTTTCTTATGTACCAAATAATTTAGTTGTGTTTATTAGCTACATGTTGTTCATGTGCTAGGTTATCATTACCTAATTTACAAAGCTGCAGTTGAATTTGCATTTAGTATTGATGATAAGCTAATCACAATCATTACATGTCACAATCAATCTTTGCAACAGAATCATTCGCAAAACAGAACGACTTTTTACTTTACGTTTGTTTGTTGTATTTTTTCAATAAGTTTTTAAGTTCAAAATTAATTATATTTTTATTGACAAACAAGGCTTTAGTTCGAAACCAACCGTTACTATCCGTTTTTTTCAGAACTTGCAGAATCCCCCGTTGCAAACTGCAATCAATCAAATCATTCAAAAATATTACATATATCAAAATATTTTTCCCTCAAACGTTTATATTAACGTATTAACTTACCAGAATATTTACCAACACTTAGTTGATATTTTTTATTTTCATTCTTTACAGCAAAATAATCATATTCAGCATATGCTTTGTTTCCTGACCAGTCTCCCAGATCTACACGAAGTTTATTTCTCCTTGCAGATGTTAGTCGGTATATTTTATCTAATCCAAGCCAGAATTCGCCTTTCAGATCACCAAAACCTTGTTTATAGTCTTTCCAACCTCGATAGAAGTTTACACTTCCATCTTGACGTCGTTGAAACACAGTCCAACCTCCACCAGATGACTTCATATCACAGAAAACCTCAAAAAATCCCTGACCATCTGGATCAATTTGATAAATTCCGTTCTTTTTTTCACCTTTTTTGTAAAGATCTGCACAATCTTTCCCTGGTAATGTAAACAAAGAGATCTGTTATGAAATAATATGTTGTTAAATGTCACTCTTAATATCTCAAAATCGTTCTTACCTATTAGTGATTTTCCTGTGAGTTTTGTATTTTCTTTGTAAAGAGTTTTCAGTTGTTTTTCAAGTTTTTTTAGCTTTGTTTGAATTGTTGCTATTTGCACATCTAGTTTTTTCATTATTAATGACAGCTTAATCATTTTAAGCTCAATTTTCTTAATTTGTCTTTGCAATTTTACTAATTTGTACGTTTGTACATGTGTCTTATTGATTTTGGAATGAAGCGCTATTTTAAATGTTTGAAGGTGCTTTTTTTGTGTTTGTAGATTTTTGTGATATTTTTTCAGTGTCTTTATTTGCCCTTTTATTAATGTAATTTGTGTCTTTAATGTTACATTTCCTTGAACAACTTTCAAATTGCGTTTCATGTCAAAATTGAGCGATGAGAAATTATCTTTTAAATTAATTTCTTTTTCACTTGTTAAATTCGCTCTATGGAAATAATGAAGGAAATGAGATCAATACATATACTTTCTTTATTACTATATCCATTATGACATAATATTCCTCCAATCATTGATTTAATATAGCCAAAAAATGAAATTGTTTTTAAACGAACTCGTAAAAAGTTTGATGACTTAAAATGCAGCTAACTGAAAATGGCTAGATGTTTATTTACGTGTTAAGATATGCCGTAAATCCTCGTAGACACATTGATGTCGTTCAACAAAACTTAGTGAAAAATCCCAAAATTGAACTTTAAATATGAAGACTTACCCTTCAATAATAACACCAATACAAAAAACGACCAACGCAAAAGCAAATTTTGCCATTTTATGATATGTGATCGATACCCACAAGCTTGGAGTGAGGACAAGATCATGAAACCTCTATTTATGTACTTGGGTCGACTGTATTTCAATAATTTATTGCCAACTATCGATGATGCATGCACGTAATATCATGTTAAGTATTCATGAAGAATAGAGTGGTTTCAGCTGATAATAAAAGAGTTTAATTATTTGAGATTTAGACAGTAGCCATTTTGTGCTCGAAGTTTCGTCCAATGAATTTGCAATATTACAAACTCTATTTGACTATGCAATGTTTAAATGACGAATTTTGGGCCACCATTTTAACTTTAATGTAAATCAACTAGCACGAAAAAATTTCTGTTGTCTTTAGTATGAAAATCAATTTTACTATTTATAAGGAACAACAGACACAACAGATTGTCTACAAATTCAAACTGAAAATATTGCATTGTATGTGTCAAATTTGTAGTTGATTACACATCCTGTTGTTTACTTATTTGATATTTTGTTTACTTATTTGAAATTTTGTTGTATAAAATATAACAAATTTACAAATTATATAAATTTCTGTGCCTAAAACTCAACCCAACTGTATTCCTGTCTACAAGTGAGAGCTGTGTATTCTTGCTTTCAAATTCAGTCTCAGCACTCAATTCTATTAAGTAATTTATTCATACTTGACTTACAAAGAAACCTTTAAAACGTGGCACTCGATACGGATCATTTTCAAATATAGCTATATTTTGTGTACATATTTTTGATGCAGTAAAATTTATTACAAGCTGTATTTCGCCGTTGACCATTCTTAAAACAATTTACGTTGCAGCTATAATGAACCAAACTGGCAATAATTCCCCCAGCTGTCTCCAGTATAAAAATTATAAAAATATAACTCTATTATTTCAAACAGCAATTTTATTGTTAATATCAACTTTGCACGTATATTGAAGGGAATTGTTGTATCATAACTAACAACATATGCAATTACGAACATATTAACGTCATCAACAAGAATTTTTGAAACTTCTACTTTAAAATTATGAATGTACACGAAATTCTTTTTTAAACGTGGTCCAAAATGAGAAAAATGTTTTATTTACAGTTCATGCTCATGTAATCCTGCTGTCAATTTCTCTGTGTTTTATACTCACGGTAAAAACAATGAATTTATATAGACATGAATAAGGATGATGAAAAGCTGGACTAAAACTTGAGAACTAAAAAACTAAACATCTCTTGAAACATAGCCACCATCAAGGTATGTAGCTATAAACTTCTACCTCTCAAATTGACCGAAGTTATACATTTCTAAAAGTAGCTTGTGTTGATGTGCTTGTTTTTAGTTTCAGCAAGCTATTAAAATTGATAATTAATTCATGCTTTATTTTCAAAGGAAACGTAAAAACACAAACGTGGCATTTATAAAAATATACGTTATAATGATATTAGTTGAAATGATTTCAGTTGTTGTATATTTCTTAAAATGATTAATTTCTCACTAGTCTACATTATGTGTTTTTCTTTATGTATGTACGCTCATGCCTTATTTAAAACATGATCATTTAGAGAACCTGACATCACTGATCTAACTTGAATTGGTTGAATATGCCAGTATTGCATTGATTCTCTTGGCCTTGTAAGCCACACAACAATTTTACTAGACGTTTAATAAGAATTTGTATTTTGAAAGTGATTGACAAATCCTTCCTTTTTAAAACTGAGATATTTTCCTCTGCTCCATGATGTTACATTCTGGCAGAATCTTCTACACTAGTCCCACTGATATTCACAACGGTAGACCTGAAGATCGCAGAGCGAGCATGCTAGGTGCAATGGCTGGGTACTGCAATGTAAAATTAATACGCATGCGTATCATTGCTTTTCTTTTTAGCGCGCTTTCGTCAACGAGAACGATGCTGAAGATTTTTGCTCTAAATTTTTCATTTCATTCCTGACGAATCGGAGATGACTTCAATCCACTAAGAGAACGATAAACTGTTCCAGCAACGTGATTACCTTTCTAATTACCTTTCATTTATAATTTTGATTCAGTGTTGTAATGTTGTTTTATTTATTTTGCTATTGGTAGAGGATAATTAAGCCACTGATATGTAAACTAAACTGGACTATTTATCCACGTACATACATAGTGGGCTATGTGAACAAAAACGCTTCTCCCTACGGCAAGGAAACTATTGAAGCCAAAATTAACCCATCGAATGAAGAAATTGTTGACAAACAAAAGGAAAAACAAGCGAAATATTACAACCGTGGCAGCAAGCCATTAATAGATCTCAACCCAGGAGATACAGTACTTATACGACCAGACCAGACGAGCAGGACATGAAGGAAAGAAGTGTGTAACCAGAAGTTTGTACCCACGTCGTACCAAGTTATTTCGGAAGGCTAAATATGCAGACGGAACAGAAGACATCTGGCGTGCACTGTAGAAAGGGAAAGATTGATAAAGAGCGTACTGAGAAAGAAAATGAATAATCTGAGTCCGAAGACCCAAATGAGCAACCGGTGTAGCCAAGTTCTCTACGCAAGACACGTCCACAAATGTCAGTATAGAAACCAATCAGGCACGACCAGACACCGACATATTGAACCCCTCAGTCAAAAGAAAATTTTTTCTAGGACGTGCATAAAAATGAGTGTTTTACATGTGATTATCAATTTTTATGAAAACTCTCTTAGGTCCTTCAAAGTATAACCTTGTTTTGCTCCTTATGAGGAGATTGATGTAACGATATAAATTGTCAGACATAGTACACCGGGCCTTTTGACCGGATGTTCTGTAGTGTGGCGAGATTCTAGCGCCATATCAATTTTGTGGTGGAAATAATTACATAAGCTTTGCTTCGGTCGTAAAATATAGTTAAAAAGGCATCGTTACAGCCGATACTCTTATCAATAGAGTGGAGATTATGAGTGAGTTCATTACACATCCTGTTGTTTACTTATTTGATATTTTGTTGTATGAAACATAACAAATTTACAAATTATATAAATTTCTACGCCTAAAACTCAACCCAACTGTATTCCTGTCTACAAGTGACATGTATCCTTCTTTTGATATTCTGTCTCAGCACTCAATTGAATTAAGTAATTAATTTAGATGCACGACTTACAAAGAAACCTTTAAAACGTGGCACTTGATACAGATCATTTTCAAATATAACTATATTTTGTGTACATACTTCTGATGCAGTGAAATTGCTTACAAGCTGTATTTCGCCGTTGACCATTCTTAAAACAATTTACGTTGGACGAAGTTATTTCGCCTTTAACACTTTATAAAGTATGAAAGTTTATTTCTAATGAAGTTTGTTAAGGATTCTGCTCAAAGTTTTCGTTGAGCATTTCTTTGAAATGAATATATTAGCTGTTTCAGTGAATATCCTAATTATAATTAATTAATGTTTAAATGTGAACTAAAATACAAAATACAACATGGAAAGTCGTAAGAGTTTCTGTGATTTGGTGTAGTTGTTTGTTTTAGTGTAGAAGTGGCTCAGAATTGAGAAGTTTGTAGATTGACCCATTTCAGAACATAATGAGAAATCATCTTCGATTAGAAAACAAGCTTTGGAGTAAGAAAACTATTGAAACTGCATTAGCACGAACTTTGCAATGTTATTTGGCCTAAAAATGTTTCTCTACTTGAGTCAGTTAATTGAACCTTATATCAAAAGCAGTTCAGCACAACAATCACCATACGCAATCAAATTTCGTAAGTTCGACGAAAGGGATTTCTTCATGTTTTTCGTAATCCTCGATTCTGGCGATATGTAATGACATTTAGCAGCCGTCAACAATCCGTTATTACACACTTATCTTTAAAAAAATGCAATATTATATCAAAATACTGTATTACTAGCAGTAATTTACGGAGGCTCAGAGGTGCAATACACAAACACAAATTCAAATACACAAACGCAAATTCAAATACTCAAACACAAGTTCAAATACACAAACAAAATTATAATATGCAAAATTCATATCCGGTTGATTTGCCAGCCAAATGTGTTCTGAATTTACAAAGTTGCCGAAGTGCAGAATATTGTCATATTCTTATATTTTCGTTTTATTTCGAGAAAGTAAGATAAATACAAAACATTCGTGAGATATTTATTACATTTAGCGTTTATGTATATGTTCGTATTATCTTTCCCGGCTGTTGGTAATGTGAACTTGAACACCATGTTTTGTACAGTATGCGGGAGTTTACTAAATACAAGGGGTAATTTTTGTGCTAACTGTGGGACGGATCTTCGAAAGTCTGACTAATCAAAGATCTTGCGGAGTAGTGATCCATCAATATCAGCTGGGCCTTCTACTGATCCTCGTGCCACCAAACTTTGACTTTTAAAGAGTATTTGGCAGATATTTCATTTGCCACTGTTGAGACAAGGAAGCGTCAAGATCGTTTTGTCTCCACGAAAAAGAGGAAGAAGAATGAGACTGTCAAGGTTTGTGATTATTACTACCTCTGCAAATAGGTCATGTCAATAATTATTTGAAGGATGGGTGATGGTAGTGAATAATTATATTCAATGCTTGTTTTTATGTAGATATTACTTATGTAATTCCCACCTATATAAGCTGAAATATAAAATGCTGCTATAAGAAATTTGTTTTTTTTCGCACTCATTCGAATCAACACAACAATACTTTTGTTGCATGCTTTAAAAATCTGGCTCAGGTTTTCATGGAGAAGGATGGAATAGTATTTTCCATTAAAATGTCTAATTATTTTTTCATTCTTCATCAAACATTTTGTGATGGCAGGTCAGGGACACCTTGTAACTCGATATTTTTTCCACCGCAGATAAACATTGGAATTATTGAGCTGGATGAGAATCATTTGAAAATTAAGCGAGGCTCACTTTTTCCTATTGATGTAAAAAAATGTGATTCTCATGTTGTCATAAAAACTGTTGGGGTGGAGAAGCAACTTGCTCACAATAAGCAACTCCATGATTAAAGTTCCGAATGAGTTTTGTTGTACCCAGATATGGAGTTTTATGTTTACCTGGCACAACAGAAATATTTTTTTGTAGAAAAGTAAAAGGAGTTCCTTGGCAGGCCATGCAGTCGAGTGAATTTGTATATTTGCAATACTTTGGATTAAGAAAGTGAGGAGGTTTTCTATTAATTATTAAAAACACTTTGTTAATGTGTAGGCAATTTATTAATGTTGACTAATACCTAATTATGAGCATTTAACAATCAAAGTAATTCTGTAAGGTCAAGTATATAATAATTTTTGCACCATTTGTTTAATTTTATGAAACTATCATTATACAAATAAAATTAAACACTTACTTTATAAGGAGCTAATATTAAATATTACACAATAATACTGTAAAAGGCAACATTCATTCAGATGTTATACTTGAGAATTCCAATATGAGTGCATAAGGAAATCAGCAAAAGTGTGTTATGCAACAATCTTTATTTAAATAAGTTACATATTTGATAAAAATACAAATATTTGTTTTGTAGTTGCTAATGAATTAGTTGATGACGTTGTGGAAGAACAATTAGATTTGGAAGAAATCAGACTAACAAAGACTCAAAATGAATCATTGTGCACAGAACCACAGCTTGGAGAAGAATCACATTCCACAACTTTGGTTGGACTGTCATCTATTGATGATGCAACTTTAACACAACATGCACTGGAGAACCTCCAAAATTGTGATGCTTTTGAGATGAATACTTTCCAAGGTTTGTGAGTACTATAAAGTCTACTTGTACTTGTCAGTCTTTTTATGAAAAAGATTTTCTAGTTACATAGTATGGAAGAAAAATATCCACTAATTTGATGTTCAATTAATATTTCATGAAATGATGAGTGGGTATTGTGATGATGGTGCGAAATACCATTGGGAATTCATTTAAAGAAAGTGGATGAATGGAATTTGAAAATAGAACAGTCAGAAATAATGTGGCTTATCACCCATATTTACTATATTAAGTGTTGTACATTGCAGGTGAAAGTTCTGAAGGGGCTACTTTTGTCCCAGAAAGTATGACAAATGAGGTTATGGAGCGAGAAGTGTTGCTTATTCATCATTGTAATGTGAAAGCTGACTTGCTGCACTATTTTGAAAAAGGTGATATTTTAAAGAAGTGTGTGAATGTCAAGATGATAGATTCCAGAGGTGTTGAAGAAAAGGGCGAAGCCGTCGGCGTTTTCAGGGATGCATTTTCTCTGTTTTGGAATGAAATATATAATAGTTTCTTGTTAGGCGAGGATGAAGGAGCCCCAGAGAAGTGGCAAGCGATAGCTAGAATTCTTGTGAATGGTTACACTCAAGAACGCTATTTTCGAATCAAAATTTCTCGCGTTTTCTTGTGCTCCTGTCTTTTTGGCGAAGATTATGTCTCAGAAGATATGTACCTGAGTTCCTTTATGAAGTATGTTTCGACCACTGAGTCTAGTGTGGTTAAAAATGTACTTTCTCATTCTCTTGCAGTTGATGATGAAGATGTACATGATTTCTTAACAGCGTTTGAGTGCCAAAAATCTAGCGTTTATACGGCGTTTGCCGTATAGCTTTTTCCCCTCGGTGTTTTGCCGTATAGCTTTTTCCTCGGTGTTTGTGGTATATATATATTTTCCCTCGGTGTTTTGCCCTATAGCTTTTTCCCTCGGTGTTTTGAGGTATATATGTTTTCCCCTCGGTGTTTTACCGTATAGCTTTTCCCCTCGGTGTTTTACCGTATAGCTTTTTCCCTCGGTGTTTTGCCGTATATATGTTTTTCCCTCGGTGTTTTGTCGTATAGCTTTTTCCCTCGGTGTTTTGTCGTATAGCTTTTTCCCTCGGTGTTTTGCCGTATAGCCTTTTTCCCTCGGTGTTTAGCTGCCGGAGGTATTATGCATTCCAGGTCGAAAATCACGCATATGTTTGTGTTTTTAACAATCTTATAAAAATTTGCACAAAAGCTGCTTTTTTATCCGCCTCGAAATCATCCCGAAGGTTTGCTGTTTTTATATAACCTAAACTCTTCGATATTTCAGGCATTTTTCGTCCGTACGTATTTACAAGCTTATAATGAAACGAATGAAATCACGTTAGACGAGATTGAAAAAGTTATTGACGAAGCTGACAGGTAAATTTTATAACAATCGTCCTCTTATATTAATATAGTGCAAGATAAATTTTTAAAGTTCTTTTTTAGGTTTCTATGGGTACGTATGTCTTGACTGATTCACTGACGTAGTTCTCGTTTATTTAAGGCTCAGTTAAATCAGTTTAGAGTTTACTGACACCATTTAGGTCAGTTTTAGGTATACCTAGGGCTTGTCAAGTTATAACTGATGCAATTAATACAAAACTGTTCAAAGCAATTCTCTTTTTTATTACATCGCCTATTCAATTACTCTTTTAACCATTGTACGCAAGTGGTTACATATTGGTGTCGGTTTTATCTTTCTGTGAATAAATGTTTTAATTTTACGTATGTTTAAAAAAATTTCTAATATAACATCATTCAGCTTTGTTTTCCTTTTTTCTACAGGTTGTCTCTTCTTTCTCATTTCTTTTGAGCGATGTTTTCAATTCCTCAAAATTATAAATCCTCGTTCAATTTTGGTTATCTCGTAAGTAGATGAACAGTTAAATAGTGTTGTTTACCGTTAGATTTATATCACGTGACTGAATTTGTCTTTTTCTTTGTTGTATTGTCGTACCGTGGTATTGTATCCTACGGTGGCCGGTACGGGTCATCAGAAAAATAATTTAAGAAACATAAAAAAGAATAAGAAAACATCACTCAAAATCATACTACACATTTCAAAATACTCACTACACATTTCAAAATACTCACTACACATTCGTCCCAGTCTTACCCTGATCTGGCCTGCCCACGGTCATCACTAGTTTCCATCTACGAAACTGACATGACATTATAAAGTAAGCATATTAAATATATAATTCCGAATTTCACAAGACAAACAAAATGGGACATTGGGATAATAGCATGAAAATATTGGCTGAACTCTAATCAGAAATTCTTCCAGGGTTTTGCTGGTCTTGGTCGGGCAACAACATTAGACGATCTACATATCGCCAGCAAATGTATTTGCAGTGGCTTTCGACACATGTCCGTACTTTAATAGCAAAAATTTGAGTATATGAATTTGCATTCGCTAGGTCGCGTACGTACTTGTGTGATGTGTTACAAAAATAACAAGGAAACCAAAGAGGAAATTTACACGTTTCCAACCCAATACCAGTCACGTCAATAAGTGCATTAGTTAAACTAATGATTGTCGAATATCACCAATACAAATACAATTACATGCAATCTGTAGATTGACCACTCATGTTGTGTTTTCTAACTAAGACCAAGAAATCCCTGGAAGAAACATTACTAATAGTTCATGTACGCGTATCGCATATTTTGATGCTATTGTGGTGATATGTTTGTCTATGTGCCGAATTCCAAATAGACAATATATCGCCACAATAGCATCAAAATATCCTTACGCGTACTGAACTATTAGTAATATCGGAAGCGTATATGTATATCAGCTTTCTGCCATCACGTCAATTTCGTATATGTAAACTAATGACGACCGTGGGCAGGCCAGACCAGGGTAAGACTAAGACGAATGTGTAGTGAGTATTTTGAAATGTGTAGCGAGTATTTTGAAATGTGTAGTGAGTATTTTGTAATGTGTAGTGAGTATTTTGTAATGTGTAGTGAGTATTTTTAAATGTGTAGTGAGTATTTTGAAATGTGTAGAGTATTTTGAAATGTGTAGTGAGTATTTTGAAATGTGTAGTGAGTATTTTGAAATGTGTAGTGAGTATTTTGAAATGTGTAGCGAGTATTTTGAAATGTGTAGCGAGTATTTTGAAATGTGTAGGAGTATTTTGTAATGTGTAGTGAGTATTTTGAAATGTGTAGTGAGTATTTTGAAATGTGTAGTGAGTATTTTGAAATGTGTAGTGAGTATTTTGAAATGTGTAGTATGATTTTGAGTGATGTTTTCTTATTCTTTGTTATGTTTCTTAAATTATTTTTCTGATGACCCGTACCGGCCACCGTAGTATCCTAAACAACATTTGATATTTTTAAAATACCATATCTTATGACTATTCTAAATCGAACAATGTTAGAAATGTGTACCACGATATCATGATCTTTTTGCATATAGTGTGCGTTATTTCTTCACAAACATTTTGTGTAAATGCATGGTCTTTTGCACTAAGTTCTTTCCATGTGGATTTGTTCAGAACAGATGTTAGTTTGCAATAAGTGTAAACGCGGTTATAGATGGTGTGCAACCAATCTCTTTGGAAGGAACAAGATTGCTGACGAGCCAGATAATAAACAATTGTTTGGATAAGGTTAGCATGATATCAAAAATTATTCAGATCAAGGTCATTGTTATCTGCAGAAGCAAAGCTGAAGCAGATAACGTTGACGAGGTCTGAACAATTTTTAAAGTCATAGCTACGAAAACCGAGTTCAATAATTGTTTTATTGTTCACTTTAACTAACTGAAATGTTATCAACACAAATCAATATAAAATATTTTTAAAACCTTCGCTAATTTGTTTTTGTCAGCTGGTTTATTTAAGTTCGTCCCGTTTGAATATGTTGTAAACATGCTCAAAATCATCTTTGCCGCTTTTTTTGTGTTTTCTGGATGCTTCTTGTTTAAAAGCTTTTACATCGCTTTTAGAAACTGTGGAAAACATCGCTATGATTTGACTTTTTTTCAAAACCGGCTTTTAATGGCGTCCATAATTGTAGAAACTGTTACTTGTTGACTGTTACTAACTGAAATTGTAGACGTCCTACCTCCAGATATCTAGAATTATTTGCAGGTAGTTGACCAATCAAAAGCAACATTGCTTACATATTGAATAATGATGTAAGATAATTGCATGAAATGCATGATACACCAAGATTGCGTGAAACGTGGAGAAAATATAGAATTAGTTACTTACAGAGCAACATCTCATTAAAAAAATGAGTGAAATGACGTAACATTAGAATCATATAGTTACCTAAATCAGCTCTAATTTTTAGGGAAAATATTAGAAAGTTATTATTTCACCACAGCATTTTTAACAATTTTTTCAACGCTTTTTTAAATGATAATGATTATAAATGTTCTTAAAAAGACGTAAAAGCTAAAATTTTTTTATTATATGTTGAAAGTTTCATTGCAAATAATGATCAAATTTATAACATCACAGTCTTTGGAAATTCTTTATGGTTTTATTTTCATCTCAGTGAACTTTAAGGATTTATAACGTGTCCAATGATAGCAAGTCATACCCTCAAAGCTGTCTTGGTTGCCACTAATGTAGCGCCCATTCGGGTTGGAATCAGAACAGCTCTGATACCACCAAGCCCCTTTGGCGTCAAAAGCACAGTTTCCTCCATTTTTTATCGCTGCCATTATGTCTGGATAATGAATCCCCAGCTGTTCCTAAGAAAAGTAATTTTCCTCAGAAAAATTTTACGTCATTTAGCTAATGTTCTCATGAAATTCTCCTTAACAATTGCAGAAAATGCCCAACACGTGTTTTATGTCGTTTATAGACGATTTTAAGATGTTTTTAATGGTCATTTGTTTAGAAGGGTTTTATGAGATTTGTCAATTACTTTGTTTGATTTAGTTTATAGAGTGAAAAAAGAAGTGGTATAAATACCGAAATGTATTACAATTCTGAGTTTCATTAGATATATTCAGTAGCATTCTGATACAATTTTATACAAAGCTAAAATCGAATTTCATTGGTTAATTTTAGTGGAAGCTACAACCACAATCATGCATAATGTACTTGCTAACTGTAAGTTAATATTTGCTACCGTTTATAATATAGTTGTTGTTGTTAATATATTAAACCATTTATCCTTCTCAAAATCAAAGAAATAAATCGCAAAAATAAAAGTTGTCTACTCGTTAGCTAGCTACATGTCATAAAGAGATTTTTAACTTTTTTTCACCCCACCTTCATTCCCCTGAACTTTTTTTCTGCATCCAGTCTATTCACATTAGTCATTAATGTTAACCGGCCTAATTTTTATTGTATGATAGATTTTCAAAAATTTGTGTATTTACTTGATGGTGTACCTGGGTATTTTCCAAGGCTTAAATGATATTTATGTGTTTCATTCTTATAAATGAAAATTCTCCATGTAAACTTGAATGAATTTCAGTAACGTTTTAGGTTGTTGTTATAAGTTCGTGAAAAACCTATATTTTTAGAACAAGTTATCATAGATAAATCATTTACAATTAGTTCCAACTGGCTAACATGAATGCTTGCGTTTTTTAAAAAAGATTTTAAGAATGATTACTTGACAATGGTTTTCACAGTATAAATTCTCTCTTATGTACCAAATGATTTAGTGTGTTTTCACAACCATTTCATGATCTCTTCTTGCATGTCAAGAATTGTTGTCGCGTGGTGCAACTGAATGATTCACACGAGAGAATGATTTTTACTTAATTGTTGTTCCTTGTATTTTAAGGTAAGATTGTCGATTCAAAATGAATTATCATACTTTTTAAAACAAACAAGACTTCAGTTCAATAGCAACCGTTACTATCTGTGTTGTTTTCAAACTCACGCTTAGAAATTTCGCCGTTTATATTTACGTATTGACTTCACCAGAATATGCTCCATGACTTAGTTGATATTTTTTACTTTCATTCTTTACAGCAAAATAATCATATTCAGCATATGCTTTGTTTCCTGACCAGTCTCCCAGGTCAACACGAAGTTTATTTCTCTTGGCTGATGTTAGTCGGTATATTTTATCCAATCCAAGCCAGAATTCGCCTTTCAGATCACCAAAACCATTCTTATAATCCCTCCAATCTCGATAAAAGTCTACACTTCCATCTTGACGACGTTGAAACACAGTCCAACCTCCACCAGATGACGTCATATCACAGAAGAAACTGAATGTGCCCTGGCCATCTGGATCAATTACATAAACTCCGTTCTTTTTTTCACCTTTTTTGTAAAGATCTGCACAGTTTTTTTCCTAAAAAAAGTTTTATTAAAAAGGTATTGCAATGTACGTCTTATGGGTTTATAACTCATTAAACCTATAAGCAAATTGCTACACAGCTTTCCTGCGCATAGATCCATTGTGCTAAATAACTATTTTGTACATTTTATAATTCAATGTAAACACAAATTAGCAATGAAATTGACTCAATATCATTATAATTGCATTCTTGTCCTTGAAATCAGGAGAATTTCAGTAACTTAAAAGATGAATTTCTTTCATAGTGATTCTGTGAGCTGTGGCGTGTTTGATTTATTGTAGAAAACAAATATATCTTCTGATATTGTCAGTATCGTTTGGTTGTCTGAACGTACATGATGCAGAGCATGTTTAAATAGAACGGTTGGTAACAAAGGCTTGTTATAATGAAAGATGCATTCAACGTCTTCTACCGTAAACTTTCATTAAAAGAACACAAAACCTGTTTGAATTGGTCAAATTGAGTAGAAACAAAATCACACTTAAACATTTTGGAATTTTACATTTTATATTAGAAATTCACCAATGCGCACTTTCCATACATAAATCAGTTATATTATTATTAAACATTATTTAGGATGCTACAGGCGTGGCAAAGATGGTTAATGGACTACCATTCCGATTTAAAGACAATATTCTTTATTAGATTAAAGCCCAAATTTTTATTTAGGTAATGTTATCATATTTTTAATATTAGTGATTGACAATTAAGCAGACAAATTGAATGATATCAACTGATTCTAAACATCAACTGATGTTTTTATTGATGAAGACTTAGCGAGCATTTCAGTGATCATTAATATATATATATCTTAATAAAGGAATAACACAAATCTTTTCATGTGCAAGATTCGTCAACACTCCTTACTGTCTCCGATAAAATTGAAATTTATTTTTTGTTCAACTGACAAACGAAACTCCATTTCATTGCCAATATAAATGTAATGAGTACATAACTTTCCACCAGCTATATTTTCAAAATGACGCTGGTATTTTATATTACATTATATTAAAAACGCAAGAAAGGATAATATTTATCATGCATTGCTTTATAACAATATGCTCTAATCAATGCAGAACAAAAGAAGACCTAAAAATAAAAATATGTCGGTAGGATATTATGAGGGTTTGCAAGAAGATGATTTCGAAAACGTACACTTGATCAGGCTAACAAAAATTGAGCAAAATTTTCTTTTTAAAAGAACTTTAAGTCAGATTTAATATAGTTTTGCACAACACTTACCTAGAGAAAATTAGCGTGAATTATCAATTATTTAAAATTAATCCAAATGCCCACTTAAGAAACATTTTCCAATCAACTAGCTAATTTCTTTATTCTTACCGTCGGTAGTAGACTTTGATAAAAAGTCCATTTTCCTTCTGAGGCAACTTTCGTTAAATTGCTGTCTGTTATCTTGTTAGTAATTTGGCAGTTTATCTCATGTTCTTTTGCATCAAATAAGAAATTGAAGCCAACACATAGCTTCTGTTGATGACATTTCCTGAAACATTCAATCTGATTGGGAACAGCATGAGTTGAAATGATATCTTTCGGTGCAAGAATCTCACCTTAAAATAGAGAACAAAACAGAATACATTACAATAGGTGTAAATTATGCACAAAGATAACAAAGTTAATTTTCTAGTCAGTATATACATAATAAAATTAAAATTTACAAAATTCAATGAGACAGGAAGCAAAAGAAAGTTTCCAATTATCTCCGTTTCTTAAAAGTAACCAATCATCATTTATGTTCAAACGTAAACGCAAACATTTCTGTACGTATATTACATAGACGGGGTGATACAATGGTAGCTAAGATATAGCCCTAAATTTCCCAAATTGTATTTTGCGTTTGAAACGTTATCAGTAGATTTTTTTAGTAATTTTCATGACAAAAATCATATAAACATGCAAAAGAAACTTATTTCGTTCATAACATGCAATCCACACGGCAAAAATATAAAGACTTTTGTTGCGTTAATTTATAAATGAGATATGAACATGTTTTTAACGTCTAGCGTCTTAAAGTTCCTGAAATTCTCTCAGGGTATAAGGGAGGGTGGGTGAGACAACTCTCCAACTTTCGCAATCTTTGGACTAGTTGGGCAAGTTTCAGGAATTTGTTGGGATAATTTTCATGGTTTCACTGTTCCATTATTTTAAAAAGTACAACGGGCAAGGTTTTGTACTCGTGTATATAAAATCTGATTACAAACCATTAAAAATTTTGAGATGAAGCCCTACAAATTCTTTGGCAAATGCATGACGTGTCAACATGTTATGTGGAAACTCCGTTTTGTTTTACTGAAAGAAGCTCAGCAAAAGCAGCCAATAGTGTCAATTTATTGTTAGTTTGCAACATTAAATTCTTTGATCGTATGTTTGTATAGTTGCATTCACATTATTGTGCATGTTAATTTGTCCGTGTTTTTATCCGTGTATAATTTATTTTCTCCTAAGTCCAATTTGTATCACATAAACAAACCTGAGTTCAACGAAGATTCAAATTCACACGGGCACTTTTTTGGGTTTGCTGACCATTAAAACCCATGTTTAACCTTGGTTTGACTCAACCCATATCGAGAAGTGGAATGAATTAAACCCAGGTCAAACCTGTGTTAATAGTGTTCACACGCAAAAAAAGGCATACACGCATTCATTTGAATCTTGGTTGAGATTATGATGTTAAAAAATGCATGCTCCGTGCCTGATAATGTCGTGAATGTTAGCACATTCCAGTAATAAGAACTGAGATCAGGAACTTGTTATGTTAAATTAATAAGAGCTGTCGAAAAGTGGTTGGTTTGTTGTTGTAAAAGAGTTGTGATAAGAATGATGTGATTTGAGTGAGATCAACAATAAAAGGCAATTACTCAAGTTCAGTTTGGACTTCTACTAACTAATTGTGGGAATCGAACAAAATTCACCACAATAGAGATTAAACGTCTCGATAGAATTAAATATCAACGTCATGATAGAATAATAATGGCTTCTTATTTTTCTTATTTTTTTATGAAGCATTTGGACTACGTAGCCAATACTATAAAATTATGACAAACAAGAGCATTACATTGAAGCAATTGTATAATGTGTAGCTCCTTACTCATTTGGACAAACAGTCAACCAACCACAGTCAATTAATGTCTCAAAGTATTGTATTAAGTAAATACGTGACTGATTTGTTCTTATGTGAATTTTAAAGTATACTTGTTCAAAAATCTATTGTTTTCATTCATTAGTTAAACTACTGAAACGTCATGTCTAAAACATATACAAAGTTTATTAAACTGGAAATGCTTATGTTAGAAAATATTTGGAGAAATACTTACTTGCAAACCTCCACCTATATAGGAAATATTACACAAATACTACATTTTATGCATGATGGTAGTTCTAACACTTCTTAAAAAGAACTACGAGTTACAAGCATTCTATCTTACATGCCCAGTATAATTTAAAATAAAAGATGTTTTGCAAAAAAGATTTTGTTTTTTCTATAAAACAACTATAATCGAAACGAATGAATTTAAAAGAAATTTTTTCATTTTTCTTTATACATGTATTGATGATGAATTTCTAAATTTTCTTGAATTGATTTATTTGACAAAGATCAAATCATTAATCTTAAAATACATGGAACGCTACCTTAAGAGAATTTTTGAAGCCAAACTTTACACCAGATACGCGTGTGTAGTGTTTCGAGACTCTCTCGCGGAGTGAAAATTGATTGACTACACACGCGTGTCTGGGTGTAAAATTTCGCTTTAAAAAATTATTAGGCTTTTCAATTACTGGTAGCGTTCCATGTATTTTAGTTCAGTGGTTCAGATCGACCTCCACATTTTCACAGGCAAAAGTAAACCCAGCTGTACACCAAGCTGCGTACGCGTTTTATATTGTTGTTGTTTTATAAATGACCGATAAAAAAACATTTCTCTTTTTGTTCAGTAAAATATGTTCAAAGAAAATGTTATTAAAATAAAAACAGACAAACAGAGTTATTTGCGTGGAATATAATTCATGTATTGTAGGACGTCAGGGACGCCGGAACGTCGATAATTGAAGGGAGGGGGGAGAATATTTATATATTCGTAGTCACATCTCCTAGAAAACAATTGATTTCAAAGGAAAGTAATCATCTGAAACACACATATATGAATATTTGCCCTCCTCCCAAATTTCGACGTTTCGACGTCCATGTAGAACGTTGAATGCTCCACTAGCACGTACACAAACGTGTTTATATTTTTGCAGTATGTTTTTTCAATTACTCCTGTGTGAATTTTATTTTGATAAGATTGCCTTTTCAGTATAATGGGATGATGTTATGGTCCTCCTGAAGGCTAAAGTTGAGGTGTAGTTAATAAATCTTCATCTGCTTGATTACTATCCTTTTTTTCAGGAATACGCCCATTTTCGAATAAAATGCTTAAATCATTTCAGGCATTTTTCCGAGGAGAAGCCTGGAGACAAGTTGCGTCATGATAATGGTAAAATCCATTGTGATATTTAGGGTGAATTTTGAGCTCGTCAAAAGTTGCTGATAAACGAGAAATTCATTTTTTGGTGATTAGAAAGAATATCATTCAGATGTAGCAGGTATGTAAATTATCTCTACCAACACAATTGTTTGTTTGCATCTTCATTCAAAGTCTTCTTGAATAACGTGGTTTCTTTTGATTTTCTAATTACTAACAGTAATGGGCTTAAATGTAACGTATGTATGAATGTGTCTTTGACGGCGTCTTTTTTTATTCATTCTCAAGGCAGGGTGATCTGGATTCAAAAAACTGCAATGATTTCTTTTGCTATTGTGTTATTGTTTATAGCAGTAATTTAGAGTTTCATATCCACAAAATTGGATTTACTTTTGGTTTCACATTTCATTTTAAAGAAAAAACAACATTAACATATGACAGCATTTTGCATTTATAATTTAAGAGTTGGATCATTTGGCTAGAAACTTTAAAACTTACTACGCAAGCGAGAGCATAATTTTCACGCTGTGTCTACACAGACTGTTCATGATACTTTGCTTTTATTTTATATGTGGTGACAATTTGGAAATTCCTTATGAATATATACAACAATCCCTCCACCACCTCCCCTAACGTCAATCTATTTGGCATTTATCCCTTGTTACCTCTATTGCTTGACTTGCTTTGGCTTGCTTTGACTTGACTTTACTTTGGAAAACCGGTTGAAAACTCTCCCAGAGAGTGCTCACTACTGTCTTGTTGTAATTCCTGACTATAATAAAGTTAAAGTAAGGCATTAACAATTTCTTAAAGTTATGTTTGTATGTTTTAACAACAGTGTTATGACCTTTAAACCAGGATATAACCTTTATACTCCTTGATTTGGATTCCAAAATGACCAAAATATATTTTTTATACATAAACATGCCAATTGGCGAATATAACAATCACTCCAAAGATATGAAATAGTGCAAAACTGTGTTAATTTGTGTGTGAATTTCTACACAAATTCTCAAATTATTAATAACTGTAATGGTGTAACTCTAAAAACTCAACAACAAACATTTAGACATATTGTGTTGTCTGTAGGTGCTGTGCAAACATTCTCTTGGATGTGAACAATATTATTGCATGATAAACCAGATAATATATAGAATAGTCGCATAACGTGCATGATAAATCCAAGATGGCGTGGGAAAAGAGACAAAAAAACGTCAAAATTTTTTGCAATATATTTTCACCACAAACGTCAAAGAAATGAGAGAAAAGACGTCGCAGTAGAACTATATCAATAAATCTGCATTCATTTAGAACAAAAATAGAAATTTGTTTTTTTCACAACAGCATTCTTCAAAGCAAAAACTACAAAACCATTCCAACACATATAATTTGTTATCCCGAATTATTCTTAATTTTAGTCTTTCCTAGGCAAAAGCATATCACACAAGGCCAAAATATTACCATTAAGGCATTTTGTGATTATCTAAAAGCGCATTTAGTCGAAGAAATAATGCGCAGCTTCTGAACATAGGCAATACAACATTATTAACGTAACATTAGAATCATATAATTACCTAAATCAGCTCTAATTTTTAGGGAAAATATTAAAAAAATTATTATTTCACCACAGCATTTTTAACAATTTTTTCAACGCTTTTTTAAATGATAAGGATTATAAAGGTTCTTTAAAAGACATAAAAGCTAAAATGTTTTTATTATATGATGAAAGTTTCATTAGAAATAATGATTAAATTTATAACATCACAGCCTTTGGAAATTCTTTATGGTTTTATTTTCATCTCAGTGAACTTTAAGGATTTATGACCTTTCCAATGACTCCAAATCACACCTTTGTCACTACTTTGGTTGCCACTATAGTAGTCGCCATTCAGCTTAGAATAATAACAACTCTTATACCACCAAGCACCTTTGAAGCGTGTGGCACAGTTTAATTCACGAGTCTTATCATTATCTGAATCTTTTGTTGAAAACGCCATGCCTTTATGATAAGATAATGAATCTCCAGCAGTTCCTAAGAAAAGTAATACCTTTCAAAAATTGCATTTAATACAGTCATAGAATTCTTTTGAACTTGCATTAACACAAGACAAGTTTAATGTATATATCATTTAGGCATTGGCACTTGCATTCACAATTGATTACCAGGGTCTTACATGTAAAAAGGACTTCAGTCAATCTTCATTTGACAATGGTATTCACAGTAAAGATTCTTTCTTATGTACAAAAAAATTTAGTCGTGTTTTATTACCTACATGATGTTCAGGCGCGAGCTTATCATTGGCCGTTTTTATACTAGACACGCATAATGCGTCTGAACGAGCTTGGGCAAGAAGTTTTCTTCGTCTGGTTATGCGTCTTAAGTGTAAAGACGGGCTCAAACGCATTATACGTCTAGATGAATAGTCAATGGTTATTCGTCTTTGTAGACGAGGAATCGAACATATCCAAATCGTTTTAATTTAATGCTAATATAATTTTTTTCCTATTTACCCTTTGAACTTTGTGCTTTGATTGTTTTTATTTGCCTATTGACTTACCAGAATATTTACCAAGGCTTAATTGATATTTTTTGTTTTCATTCTTTACTGCAAAATAATCATATTCAGCATATCTTTTGTTTCCTGACCAATCTCCCAGGTCTACACGAAGTTTATTTCTCCTTGAAGATGTTAGTCGGTATACTTTATCCAATCCAAGCCAGAATTCGCCTTTCAGATCACCAAAACCTTGTTTATAGTCTTTCCAACCTCGAGAGAAGTTTACACTTCCATCTTGACGTCTTTGAAATACAGTCCAACCTCCACCAGATGACTTCATATCACAGAAAACCTTAAAGTGACCCTGACCATCAGGATTAATTTGATAAACTCCGTTCTTTTTTTCACCTTTTTTGTAAAGATCTGCACAATTTTTCCCTGGTAATGTAAACAAATAGATCTGCCATGAAATAATATGTTGTTAATTGTCACTCTTGATATCTTAAAATCATTCTTACCGTTTAGTGATTTTCCTGTGAGTTTTTTATTTTCTTTGTAAAGAGTTTTCAGTTGTTTTTCAAGTTTTTTTAGCTTTGTTTGAATTGTTGCTATTTGCACATCCAGTTTTTTCATTTTTAATGACAGCTTAATCATTTTAAGCTCAATTTTCTTAATTTGCTTTTGCAATTTTACTAATTTGTACGTTTGTACATGTGTCTTATTGATTTTGGAATGAAGCGCTATTTTAAATGTTTCAAGGTGCTTTTTTTGTGTTTGTAGATTTTTGTGATATTTTTTCAGTGTCTTTATTTGCCCTATTATTAATGCAATTTGTGTCTTTAATGTTACATTTCTTTGAACAACTTTCAAAGTGCGTTTCATGTCAAAGTTGAGCGACGAGAAATTATTTTTGAAATTAATTTCTTTTTCACTTGTTAACTTTGCTCTATGAAGTAATGACGGAAATGAGATCAATACACAAACTCCCCTCAACAGATCACAGCAATTACCGGCACCTTACAAACGACTTATTCACAAGACAAACAAACGATCAACTAAAAACATTACACTTCACATTAATTCACAATGACAATACACAATTAACACCCACACATTACAACTAAAAACAACACACCTAAATCACACATCACAACTAAAAATAAAAATTTTTCACTTCACACTAATTCACAATGACAACACACATTTCTTGTACACAATACAATACGTAAGAACAACACAATACGTAAGAACCAGATAACAAATACGTCTAACCTGACGTTTACTCCTCACTTGACTATGAAGATGACTACCGCTAAGGTTGTCGAAACGTCAGTCAACAGCAACAAAAACAGTCCTTCTCAGGACTATACCAACCTGGACGATCGACATTTACAAACATGTAATACTTACTTTCTTTATTACTATATCCCTTACGACATAATATTCCTCTAATCATTGATTTAATATAGCCAAAAAATGAAATTGTTTTAAAACAAACTCGTAAAAAGTTTGATGACTTAACATAGTGCAGCTAACTGAAAATGGCTTAATGTTTATTTACGCGTTAAGATACGCCGTAAAACCTCATAGAGACATCTATAGCGTTCAACAAAGTTATTCAAAAATCCCAAAATTGAACTTAAAATATGATTACTTACCCTTCAATAATAACACCAATACAAAAAATTACGACCAACGCAAAAGTATATTTTGCCATTTTATGATATGTGATTGATATCCACAAGCTTGAAGTGAGGACAAGATCATGAAAGCTCTATTTATGTATTTGGGTCAACTGTATTTTAATAATTTGTTGCCAACTATCGATGATGCATGCACGTAATTTCATGTTAAGTATTCATGAAGAATAGGATGGTTTCAGCTGATAATAAAAGAGTTTAATTATTTAAGATTTAGACAGTAGCCATTTTATGTTCATGCAATGTTTAAATGACGAATTATGCGCCACCATTTTATTGTATATAGTCAAACTTTGATGTAAATCAACTTGCACGAAAAAATTTCTGTTGTCTTTAGTATGAAAAGCAATTTTACTAATTATAAGGAACAACAAACACAACAGTTTGTCTACAGTTTGTCTACAACTAAAAATATTGCATCATATATATGGAATTTGTAGTTCATTACACATCCTGTTGTTTACTTATTTGATATTTTGTTGTATAAAACATAGCAAATTTACAAATTATATAAATTTTTATGCCTAAAACTCAACCCAACTGTATTCCTGTCTACAAGTGAAATGTATCTATCTTTTGATATTCTGTCTCAGCACTCAATTGAATTAAGTAATTAATTTATTTGCACGACTTACAAAGAAACCTTTATAACGTGGCACTCGATACAGATCATTTTCAAATACACCCATTTTGTGTACATACTTTGATGCAGTAAAATGGATTACAAGCTGTATTTCGCCGTTGACCATTCTTAAAACAAATTACTTTGCAGCTATATTGAACCAAACTGGCGGTAATTTCCTAGCTGTCTCTAGTATAAAAGTTATATAAATACAACTCCAAGTTTGAAAATTTGTAATCCAGGCATTGAATACATAAAAGATAAAAGTTTCTCCGGATTTTAAATGATTTTTATTGAGCTTTCGACTCGTTGCTTCGAGCCTTCATCAGAATGAGGATATTTATTTACACGTGCTTTTAGCTTGGAGACGTTTAGAGCGTCTAATTGGATTAGTGGGTGGATTAATGTGATTGGATGGGGAGAAATGCGTTGCCATGGGTTTTGGTGTATTGTTAATATGATTGGTGTTAATAATATTAGAGTGTAGTGTTTTAGTTTTGGTGTTGTTTGTAGTTTTTTTGTCCTTTTTCTTTAGTTGTGAGTATATGAAGGGTATGTCGATATGTCTGTTTATTGTGTCGCTGTCTTCATTGTACCAAGCTTCTTTAAATTCGCGTGCGTGTTTAGTCTGTGCGCGTCCGAGTAGTTTAGTTTCTGTCCAGTCGAATGTGTGGTTGTTTCCGTGGGTATGTTCTGCCGGTAGTGAGTTCGGATCTCGTCGTTTTATGGCGTTTTTGTGTTCTGTGAGTCTTGTTTCAATTTTCTTAGATGTTTGTCCTATGTATTGCGTTGAACAGTCAAAGGCATCGTTACAGCCGATACTTTTATTAATAGAGTGGAGATTATGAATGAGTTGATTACACATCCTGTTGTTTACTTATTTGGTATTTTGTTGTATGAAACATAACAAATTTACAAATTATATAAATTTCTATGCCTAAAACTCAACCCAACTGTATTCCAGTCTACAAGTGATATGTATCCTTTTTTTTATATTCTGTCTCAGCACTCAATTGAATTAAGTAATTAATTTATATGCATGACTTACAAAGAAACCTTTAAAACGTGGCACTCGATCAGATCATTTTCAAATATAGCTATATTTTGTGTATATACTTTTGATGCAGTAAAATTGGTTACAATCTGTATTTCGCCGTTGATCATTCTTAAAACAATTTACGCTGCACGAAGTTATTTTGCCTTTAACACTTTATAAAGTATTAAAGTTTATTTCTAATGAAGTTTGTTAAGTATTCTGCTGAAAGTTTTCGTTGAGCATTTCTTTGAAATGAATATATTAGCTGTTTCAGTGAATATCCTAATTATAATATTTTATTTTTAAATGATGAACTAAAAATACAAAATACAAAATGGAAAATAAGAGTTTCTGTGATTTGGTGTAGTTGTTTGTTTTAGTGTGGAAGTCGCTAAGAATTGAGAAGTTTGTAAATTGAACAATTTTAGAACATAACGAGAAAGCATCTTCGATTAAAAAACAAGCTTTGGAGTAAGAAAACTATTGAAACTGCATTAGCACGAACTTTGCAATGTTATTTGGCCCAAAAACAATTCTCTACTTGAGTCAGTTAATTGAACCTTATATCAAAAGCAGTTCAGCACAACAATCACAATACGCAATCAAATTTCGTAAATTCGATTTAAGGCATTTCTTTCATGTTTTTCGTAATCCTCGATTCTAGCGATATGAAATGACATTTAGTATCCGTCAACAATCAGTTATTACACACTTATCCATAAAAGAATGCAATATTATCTCAAAATACTGTATTACTAGCAGTAATTTACGGTGGCCCAGATGTGCAACACACAAACACAAATTCAAATACACAAACACAAAGTTTAATATGCAAAATTCATATCCGGTTAATTTGCCAGCCAAATGTGTTCTGAATTTACAAAGTTGCTGAAGTGCAGAATATTGTCATATTCTCATATTTTCGTTTTATTTCGAGAAAGTAAGATGAATACATATATTTGTGAGTATTTATTACATTTAGCGTTCATGTATATGTTCGCATTATCTTTCCCGGCTGTGGGTAATGGACTCCGTCGATTTCGACGTATGAGGGTTCCACAAAGTGGAACATCCTGGTTACTTAAGTGAAGGCAGCTGACCAGACTACAATCACTCATACCTTTCACGCAACTACAACGCTGACATCAGCGTGACACAGTGTGACAAGGCTGCAACATTGCAGATGCAGATACAGTCCATCCGAGGACATAGTTTCCTCTACCAAATTTCCCTCACATGGCTTTGGTCAACCCGGGCTAGGTTTACAGACACATTGCCAGATGTGCCACGAGCCGGGATTGAACCCGCGCCGTCTGGCTTACAGCTCACGCAATTAACCATTCAGCCACCCGCCCCGTCCGGCTGTGGGTAATGTGAACTTGAACACCATGTTATGTACAGTATGCGGGAGTTCACTAAATACATGGGGTAATTTTTGGGCTAACTGTGGGATGGATCTTCGAAAGTCTGACGAATCAAAGACGTTGCGGAACAGTGATCCATCAACATCAGCTGAGCCTTCTACTGATCCTCGTGCCACCAAACCTTTGACTTTTAAAGAGTATTTGGCAGATATTTCATTTGCCACTGTTGAGACAAGGAAGCGTCTAGATCGTTTTGTCTCCACGAAAAAGAGGAAGAAGGATGAGACTTACAAGGTTTGTGATTATTACTACCTCTGCAAATAGGTCATGTCAATAATTAGATGGGTGATGGTAGTGAATAATTATATTCAATGCTTGTTTTTATGTAGATATTACTTATGTAATTCCCACCTATTTAAGCTGAAATATAAAATGCTGCTATAGGAAATTTGTTTTTTTTTGCAGTCATTTGAATCAACACAATAACACTTATGTTGCATGCTTTAAAAATCAGGCTCGGGTTTTCATGGAGAAGGATGGAATAGTATTTTCCATTAAAATGTCTAATTATTTTTTCATTCTTCATCAACCATTTTGTGATGGCAGGTCATGAACACCTAGTAACTGGATATTTTTTCCACCCCAGATAAACATTGGAATTATTGAGCTGGATGGGAATCATTTGAAAATTAAGTGAGTCTCACTCCTTCCTATTGATGTAAAAAAAATGTGATTCTCATGCTGCTATAAAAACTGCTGGGCTGGAGAAGTAACTGGCTCACAATAAGCAACTCTGTGATGAAAGTTCCGAATGGGTTTTGTTGTACCCAGATGTGGAGTTTTATATTTACCAAGCACAACAGAAACATTTTCTGTGGAAAAGTACAAGGATTCCCTTAGCAGGCCATGCAGTAGTGTCAATTTTTATCTTTGCAAGACTTTGGATTATGAAAGTGAGGAGGTTTTCTATTAATTATTAAAAACACTTTGTTAATGTATAGGCAATTATCTTAATGTTAATTAATACCTAATTATGAGCATTTAATAATCCAAGCAATTCTGTAAGGTCAAGTATATAATAATTTTTGCACTATTTGGTTAATTTTATGAAACTATCATGATACAAATAAAATTAAACACTTACTTTATAAGGAGCTAATACTAAATATTACATATTAATACTGACAACATTTATTGTGATGTTATACTTGAGATTTCCAATATGAGTGCATAAGGAAATCAGCAAAAGTGTGTTATGCAACAATCTTTATTTAAATAAATTACATATTTGATAAAAATACAAATATTTGTTTTGTAGTTGCTAATGAATTAGTTGATGATGTTGTGGAAGAGCAATTAGATTTGGAAGAAATCAGACTAACAAAGACTCAAAATGAATCATTGTGCACAGAACTACAGCTTGGTGAAGAATCACATTCCACAACTTTGGTTGGACTGTAATCTATTGATGATGCAACTTTAACACCACATGCACTAGAGAACCTCCAAAATTGTGATGTTTTGAGATGAATACTTTCCAAGGTTTGTGAGTACTATATAGTCTACTTGTTCTTGTCTGTCTTTTTACGGAAAAGATGTTCTAGTTACATATTATAGAAGAAAAATATCCACTAATTTGATGTTCCATTAATATTTCATGAAATGATGAGTGGGTATTGTGATGATGGTGCAAAATACCATTGTGAATTCATTCAAAGAAAGTAGATGAATCGAATTTGAAAATAGAACAGTCAGAAATGTTGTGGCTTATCACCCATCTTTACTATATTAAGTGTTGTACATTGCAAGTGAAAGTTCTGAAGGGTCTACTTTTGTCCCAGAAAGTATGGCAAATGAGGTTATGGAGCGAGAAGTGTTGCTTATTCATCGTTGTAATGTGAAAGCTGACTTGCTGCACTATTTTGAGAAAGGTGATATTTTAAAGAAGTGTGTGGATGTCAAGATGATAGATTCCAAAGGTGTCGAGGAAAAGAGTGAAGGAGTCTGTGTAGTCAGGGATGCATTTTCTCGGTTTTGGAATGAAATATATAATAGTTTCATGTTAGGCGAGGATAAACGAGTCCCAGAGAAGTGGCAAGCGATAGCTAGAATTCTTGTGAATGGCTACACTCAAGAACGCTATTTTTGAATCAAAATTTCTCGCGTTTTCTTGTGCTCCTGTCTTTTTGGCGAAGATTATGTCTCAGAAGATATGTACCTGAGTTCTTTTATGAAGTATATTTCGACCACTGAGTCTAGTGTGGTTAAAAATGTACTTTCTCATTCTCTTGCAGTTGATGATGAAGATGTACAGGATTTCTTAACAGCGTTTGAGTGCAAAAAATCTAGCGTTTATACAGCGTTTGCGTATAGCTTTTTCCCCTCGGTGTTTTGCCGTATATATGTTTTTCCCTCATTGTTTTGCCGTATATATGTTTTTCCCTCGGTGTTTTGCCGTATAAATGTTTTTCCCTCGGTGTTTTGCCGTATATATGTTTTTCCCTCGGTGTTTTACCGTATAGCTTTTTCCCTCGGTGTTTTGACGTATAGCTTTTTCCCCTCGGTGTTTTGCCGTATAGTTTTCCCTCGGTGTTTTGCCGTATAGCTTTTTCCCTCGGTGTTTAGCTTCCGGAGGTATTATGTATTCCAGGTCGAAAATCACGCAAATATTTGTGTTTTTAACAATCTTATAAAATCTTGCACAAAAGCTGCTTTTTATCGGCCTCGAAATCGTCCCGAATGTTTGTTGTTTTTATATCACCTAAACTCTTCTATATTTTAGGTATTTTTCTTCCGTACGTATTTACAAGCTTATAATGAAACGAATGAAATCACGTTAGACGAGATTGAAAAAGTTATTGACGAAGCTGACAGGTAAATTTTATAACAATCGTCCTCTTATATTAATATACCGCAAGATAAATTTTAAAATTCTTTTTTAGGTTTCTATGGGTACGTATGCCTTGACTGATTCAGTGACGTAGTTCTCGTTTATTTAAGGTTCAGTTAAGTCAGTTTAGAGTTTACTGACACCATTTAGGTCAGTTTTAAGTATACATAGGGCTTGTCAAGTTATAACTGATGCAATTGATACATAACTTTTGAAAGCAATTATCTTTTTTATTACATCGCCCATTGGTGTACTTATTTAGCCATTGTATTCAAATGCTTACATATTGGCGTCGGTTTTGTCTTTCTGCGAATAAATGTTTTAATTTTACGTATATGTTTTAAAAATTTCTGAAATAACATCATTCAGCTTTGTTTTTCTTTTCTTCTATAGATTGTCTCTTCTTTCTCATTTCTTTTGGGCAATGTTTTCAATTCTTCAGAGTTATAAATCCTCGATCAATTTTGGTTATCTCGTAAGTAGATGAACAGTTAAATAGTGTTGTTTACCGTTAGATTTACATCACGTGACTGAATTTGGCTTTTTCTTTGTTGTATTGTCGTACCGTGGTATTGTATCCTAAACACCATTTGCTATTTTTAAAATACCATATCTTATAAGGAACATTCTACATCGAACAATCTTAGAAATGTGCACCACCACTTCATCAACTTTTTGCATTTAGTGTGCGTTATTTCTTTACAAACATTTGTGTAAATGCATGGTCTTTTGCACCAAGTTCTTTCCATGTGGATTTGTTTAGAACAGATGTTAGTCAGCAATATTGTCTTATGCGTATGTATCAAACTTGTACATAATGAGCGCTATCATTGTGAACAAACGTAAAAGCAACGTAACACTTTGCGAAGATTTCTGATAAGTTTACAAGAAGGATTTTGTGTTTAAATTTTTAGAATCAAATCACTATAAAGTAAATCCCATCCGCAGTAGTAACCATTCAAAGGATCTTGAGTATGTTTTATTAATCTGTCATATAAGGTATTAAGAAGCGTCAGAAAATATATGGAGAAATACTTACGTGTAAACCTCCACCTATACAGGAAATGTTACGCAAATACTACATTTACTGCATGATGACAAATTTCCGTACCTTTCATAAAACCAAATTGTTTATGACGATTTTTAACTTTTTCGAATGTAGTCCCTGCCTCATCAACTGCCTTTTGTATTGTTTCATGTTTCTCCTTTGCCGTTGTATTCATTCCCTGATCGTAATAAGACTTCAAGATAGCTTTTTGCAAGTCAATAATACTTCATACTGTATTCCAGTTACCGCCATCTATATATGGTACAGTGTGTCGTGTGCATGTCGTGTGTTGATGATATATAAATTGGTGCATATATAAATTAAATATGGCGTCAACAAGAACGCTTTGAGGATCTCCTACAACACATACATGCGAAGTTCTCTATTTAAGAAGTCTTGCTTCAGACGATTAAGAACATGTGACATGGGTAATGATTTGAATTTTTTTCAAAATCGGCTTTTCATGACAAACTGTTATTTTTAAATAGACGTCTTACCCACAGATATCTAGAATTATTTGCAGGTAGTTGACCAATTAAAAGTGACATTGCTTACATAGTGAATAATGATGTAAGATAATTGCATGAAATGCATGATACATCAAACTTGGCGAAAAGATAGAATTATCTACTTCGTAACGATCGTTTTGCACCGGTTTCCATTAAAAAAATGCAAGCGCGTAAAAGGTGTTTCCGGTCGTTTCTGTCGCAAGGATAGAACTCTAGTCTATCTCAAACGATCGATACGCAAGGATTGTTTCTAACGTAAGGATCGCTTTTGTCGTTTGAGTTGCGCGTTTCCATATGATCGTCTCTGTCGCTTCTACAAATTGCAAGCGACAAAGACGATCCTTACGACAGGAACGATCATATGGAAACCGGGCTTTAAAGAGCAACATCTCATTAAAAAAATGAGTGAAAAGACGTAACATTAGAATCATATAATTACCTAAATCAGCTCTAATTTTTAGGGAAAATATTAGAAAAGTATTGTTTCACCAACGCATTTTTAACTATTTCATCAAGGTTGTTTTAAAAGACATAAAAGCTAAAATGTTTTTATTATATGTTGAAAGTTTCATTAGAAATAATGATCAAATTTATAATATCACAGTTTTTGGAAGTTCTTCATGGTTTTATTTTCATCTCGGTGAACTTTAAGGATTTAATACCTTTCCAATGACTCCAAAGCACACCTTTGTGATTGTTTTCGTTGCCACTATAGTAGTGTCCATTCAGGTTAGAATGATAACAATAGTTATACCACCAAGCACCTTTGCAGTCAGTGGCACAGTTTCCTCCACTTTTATCATTATCGGAATCTTTTGTTGTAAACGCCATGTATTTATGAGAAGATAATGAATCTCCAGCATTTCCTAAGAAAAGTAATACCTTTTAAAAATCGCATCTAATGCAGTTATAGAATTCTTTTGAACTTGCATTAACACAAGTTTAATGTATATATCATTCAGGCATTGACACTTGCATTTACAATTGATTATTAGGTGCTTAGATATAAAAAGGACTTCAGTCAATCTTCATTTGACAATGGTTCTTTTGTCTTTAATGCGTTCGGTGCCAGAGCCCTCTATTTGTAAGAGTTAGGACAGCGGGTCTGGGGTGAGCGTGGAGCCGCCATTTTCGTGACTACTTGCAAGTTAAACTTGTAATAAAACTGTGTGAAATTGGTTAATGAGCAAAAGAATAAAGAAAGTCCGCCCTGTTCAATGGAAATTTTAAACATATCGGAAACCACAATCAAGCTTTTGGCTTTTTTCTGAATAATTTTTGCAAACCAAACTCAATTCCGCAGATTTTAGCTACATTGCGGTTGACTAGTTCGTGCTTTGAAACTAATCGTGACCCACTGCTAGACGTTTTTACGTATGTGAACGTATATTCTCGCAGTTTTCAACTGCAGCACCAAGATATTTGTCTTCATTGCTTATAATTTACCAGCGATAAAGAAAATACTCGACATTTTGGCTGCATATTCCTGTTCGGGAAAACACGTTACTACACATATCTCCAGATTTGAATCAATGCTTTGACAGGTATAAGGTATGTAAAAATAAATCACTGCAGCTCATTTTTGGTTATATTTACATTTAGAAAACGTAGAGGTGACTTAACTGGTAAAAATATATTCTTTAGAAATTCACCACTAATAATCTTATTCTAAAACTAAAAAGTATTTTGAATTTACAATTAAGCTGCTATAATTTATTTTGACTTAAACTGTGCCTACCATTGAATCAGTGTTATCCAAGTTTTGTTTTGAAGCACTGTGGTCGTGAAATTTTGCTTAGGCAGTACATATTTCGCAATGTAGTCCAGGCATAAAAATTTAATGCAGATCGATTACAAAAAATTTTCTCGGAAAATTATGAATTTAAAATATTTGTTAGATGCAGTAGCTCTTATATTCTATTAATCTAATGTGAAGTTGTTGATTTCTTATTGATTGTGAAACTGAGATTATAGTTAAAGTTTAACTCTAATGCAAAACGGTATAGGCTTCTATTTGGTGAAGCATTTGTTGAAAAGGAAATTATGTTTGTGTATTATAAAACAATTCTGCTGTTGAAGAACAGTCTTGTTTGCTACAAATGTCACTGTTTGTACAGACTTTGACATTGTATATGAGTCTGATCCAAGTTTTAATCTATCTTAAAAAAATAATAAGTTGAGTAATGACAAAACTTCTGCATGTTTTCCAAATTATAAAGACCAAAGACCACACCAAATCATTGATTATGTAAAGACCAGAACAAATCATTGATAACCAAATTGAACATGCTCTGGTTTGAAGTACAGTCAGAATGTGTATTTCATTACCAGTAATGTATTTTACCCAGCTGTTTCAGTAAATATTTTATTTATGATTACTGATACTATACTTTCAAAGGATTTCCTAAAGATGCAAAATACAATATTCGAAAGTATATTATTTTAGCATATTGGATTAGCAATAATTATCTCTTGAAGTGGTTAAGAACTTGTAAATTAGAGTAATTTCCGAACATAATGATAAGTCATAATCTTTCTATAAAGAACAGGCTTTGTATGTAAGAAAACTATTGAATCGTTAGCATTAGGAGAAATATTTCCAATGATTTTTCACTCGAAAACAATCTTCGTAAATAAACCTTTAGATAAAGATCAGTTAGACACAATGGTCACTACACACAATCCAGTCTATCGTAAAGCCATTTCTTTCTTTTTTCTCGATCCATAATTATGGCGATATGCAGTTACATGTTTTAGCTATCAAATAATCAATTATTGTAGCCATACCTCCAAAAAATCAAAATATTTTCTCAAAACACAAACAAACTTGTAGTAATCGCCATATAAACACTAGTTGAAATTTTAAAATTAGGAACAAAAATGGCGGAAATTAATCATGTGATCGATATTGTCCAGTAAACGTTCGCAAACCAGAGAACAATACATGTCCCAACTCTTACAAATAGAGGGCTCTGTTCGGTGTATGTAAAGTTTGACGTATGAAACAGACCTTACTTCATGGCGTACCTGGGTATTTTCCGAGGCTCAATTGATATATTTGTGTTTCATGCTTATAAATGTGAATTGTCCATGTAAACTTAAATAAATTTCTGTTATGTTTTAGGTTGCTGTTATAAGTTCATAAAAAACTTTCAAATGTAAGAACAAGTTATAATGTATATATCATTTAGGCATTGAAACTTGCATTTACAATTAATAACTAGGGGCTTACTTGAATGCTTGCATTGTATACAAAAGATTTCAGTCAATGATCATTAGACAATGATATTCACAGTATAGATTCTCTCTTATGTACCAAACAATTTAGTCGTGTTTATTAGCTACATGTTGTTCAGATGCTAGGTTATTACGTAATTTACAAAGCTGCAGTTGAGTTTGCATTTAATGTTGATGATAAGCTAATCACAATCATTACATGTCACAATCAATCTTTGTAACAGAATCATTCGCAAATTGGAACGACTTTTTACGTTTGTTTGTTGTGTTTTTTCGGTAAGTTTTTAAGTTCAAAATTAATTATACTTTAATTGACAAACAAGGCTTTAGTTCGAAACCAACCGTTACTATCCGTTTTTATCAAAACTTGGAGAATCCCCCGTTGTAAACTGCAATCACTCATATCATTCAAAAATATTGTATATATCAAAATGTTTTTTCCTCAAACGTTTATATTAACGTATTAACTTACCAGAATATTTACCAAGACTTAATTGATATTTTTTACTTTCATTCTTTACAGCAAAATAATCATATTCAGCATATGCTTTGTTTCCTGACCAGTCTCCCAGGTCAACACGAAGTTTATTTCTCTTGGCTGATGTTAGTCGGTATATTTTATTCAATCCTAGCCAGAATTCGCCTTTCAGATCACCAAAACCTTCTTTATAGTCATTCCACCCACGATAGAAATCAACACTTCCATCTAGGCGTCTTTGAAATACAGTCCAGCCACCACCATATGAAGTCATGTCACAGTAGACATTAAAAGATCCTTGACCATCAGGATCAATTTGATAAACTCCACTTTCGTTCTTGCCATTATTTTGTACCTCACTGCAATCTTTGGCTACTTTAAATTGAAAATGTTAAAAATTCAGTTTCTCAAGGTTGTGTTATGATAGGATAAACGACTGAATTTTGTGAAAAAGTGTTTTTAAGCGAATGAAATCACTACTAGGTATTATTATTATTTGTTAAAAATTGCTTGTTTCATGTTTCACAGGCTGGAAACCTACAGAACACAAGCATTGCATGTAAGATATGGATATTATTGACTACTGTGAATTACATTTGAAGTGGGGATGCTGTTTTGCAATATACTCAATTTCAGAATATAAAGTCAATTTCATTGTAATGTGTGCTTACATGAAATTTTTTTATGTCTGAATAGAAAATTCCAGTCTAACTCTAATAGCGTTAAATTAAATAGTAAGAAAGTCATTTGAAATTTCATTAAACCCAGTAGAAATTTAATGCCATCTACTGAAAAACGTTATTACCCATTATTTACATACATTTTTTGACATTATTTATTGTACCTCTTAAAAATATTGCTCATTTAGGTTTTTAAAGGAAGTGAATTCTTAATAGTAAAACCTAATTTTCTTACATCGAAAGTTAACAAGATATTTATGAATGAACATTATCAGTTCATACCATCCATACTAAGCGGCGGATGACTAATTGCGCAGCCTGTAAGCTTAGTTTTGTTACTCATAGTGTAAATATTATAGAATAAATTCAAATTTCGAACGAGATAAACTCACTACTTTATCAGTTCTATACATAGAGCATTATAATAGTATATCGTACAGTTTTCAACAGGATATATTATTGAAATTTTGATCATTTATCTCATCTAGAATGGCAAGGAGTAAAAACTATGTTTAAAGAGAATAGGACTTTTGAAAACGCGGGAATGTAAGCTTCAGCCTACATAGCCTACTGAGTAATCGCACAACGGCCATATTTGTCTGTTCTTGGAACAAGTTCATAAAGCTACAATCCTTTGGTTGAAGACATTTGATGTAATATTATTGAGGTGCACTCATTCTAGGAGGTCTGGAAGCATGTCTGTCAAAATGCTTTTTAAAGTTTGTATTTACAGAATTCTTAGTTTAGGAAAGCCAACCAATAATAAACTCAAGACTGTCTAATATGGTGTATCTAGGTTAGAAGGACCATAGCTAGATTACTAACTTCAGGAGGAATGTTAAACCTAACCTTAACCCTCACCTTAACCCTAACCCTTCCCCCTCCTTAATGTAGAGAAAATCAAAATGTGTTAATTGTGAAAATCAAAGCGTTGCAGCTGGCGCACTTCACCTTGAGAAAGCGTCATTTCTAGCGCACCTTACAGTTTGAGAAGGAGTATACACAAATCTAAGCGCCCCAGCCTTAGCTCGCTTATGTACTTCTTATAAATATGCTAGCATAATTACAGCGAAGGTAAAACCCAGGACAACGGCAGGAGCCAAAGACGGCCGGCAAACCCCCCGCTCCCGCGATTTGAATCCAAAAGAGTACGTATGAAAATACATGAGCAAATATAAAGAAGAGAAAGTGAGAAAAAATTGAATAATATAATAATACGACAAAGAGAAGAACATCTTAAATTACAAACCAGGCTGCTAATACAAACAGGTACGATACAATTAGAAGAATAATATTTATATATTATATAGAATCGAGATGGATACTGTTAGAGAGATTCTGCAACTATATAAACAGGGTGTTGCAAGTGGAAGAGCTCTAAACTCATTCTTTGAAGCTTTTCAACCACTAGCATCTACATCAAGAAAACGTACGAATACAGCTCCACCTGAACCTCCTTGGTACCCTGTAAGCGCAGACCTATTAAGCTTAATGACGTACTAGAAAGTAAACCGCTTGTTATAACAAATTCTGTAGGTAAGGAAGCTACGTATGGAAATATGAGCGACCCAGCGTTAATACGCTATTACGCACTTCAGTTTCTAAGTGCAATTCCTCCAAAAACTAAAACTCAGACGCCTCCGGCGGCCGGTTCACCCCCTTTGCCAAACGTGAAGTGTTCTTATTCAGTTCTAAATAATGAAGGAGACCTTCGTAATCATCTAGCGCTTCGTGTAGCAAATCTTCATCAAACAACCGTTGAATATTCGGGTATTATACTTTCTATAGTGAGTGTGATAATTACTCTAGCAGTTCCCATCTGTTGAACAACTAATGTTGCATCAGTAGGTAAGTCTACATCTATAAAATCGCTATAGCTACATTCAAAGTTAATATAACCAACACGATGTGTTTTTGTTTCACTTAAGACAAGTAATTTGCTAGGAGTTTTAAGTACTCGTAACGTTCCTGCATTTTTAAAATATTTTCCACTTAATGATATTCGGTAGAATGCAGCGGTTTCGATGGTGATTGTAGAAGAATCTTCTTCACCTTTTTCACACATCACAACATTGGTCCAATCTGAAACTCTTTTTCCAGTGACTGAAGTACCAACTTGAGTGTACACATCTACTGCAATTTCTAGTCGCTTTTTGTGTTTTTCACGTCTTCTATGATTTTTTACACGACGGGCGTGGTGGTTTTTGCCGGACTTAGCAAAGCTTTGAGAGCCTCACGCTTAGGTTTATCTACGTCTGTATAGTTCCAAGAAGATATGACTATATTTTCAGCCAGAATTATCTTCTAGTTGGAATTTTTCAAAATTTTTCTCTCTATTTTGTCGTAAGTATACTTCTACGGCTCGGCGAAAGAGATCGTTTGTTGATTCAAATTCATGAGCCGAAGTTTCAGCTGCGTTAGACATTTTAATGTTTGTGTGACAAGACACAACTGAAATAATAAACACTATAAATATAAAATGAAAATTTATTGTTTTAGAATTAAGAATACTCTAAATAGTTAAGAATACTCTAATTGTACTAACATATGACATCAATTTGTTAGTGGTATCATGTACGAAACTAACATAAGGCCCCCAACTTTGTTCAAACACAGTAGATCTAATGTTGAACCACTCGTTTTGAGACCGTTTAAGCCAATTGTTTGATAATGCTATTTTATTATTTTCGAGTGTTTTTCCAGTAGGAAACGTTACTAAAGTTACATTTACTTCGCTCATACCCGGGGGGTAAAATCAATTAGGAGAGTTCAAAACAGGTTAATCTCCTTAGTCTCCTTTAAGCCAATCAGCTCCTGCCTGTCCTTGAGGTTCTTGACGTTCTGATGGCCCCTGAGGCCCTGTGGCTCCAGTATCTCCTTTAGGCTCTTGAGCCCCTCGAGGTCACGCGGGCCCTGCAGACCCCGGCTCTCCTCTTGAAACTGTTAGACCTCTAATGCCTTGTTGCCCTTGAGGTCCTTGAGGTCCCTGAGGTCCTTGACGTCCTTAAGGTCCTTGAGCTCCTGTGGCCCCGGGCGCACCATCACTTCCATTGGTCCCATCAGTTCTGTCATCTCCACTAGGACCCTCATCAACTTTCCCTCCTTTTGGTCCTCGAAGACCCGTATCTCCTTGAGCCCATGTAGCTCCTGTATCACCTTTTTCTCCCTTTGGTCCTCTAGGACCCGTATCTCCTAGAGCCCCCGCAGCTCCTGTGTCACCTTTATCTCTCTTATCTCCTCTTGGTCCTCTAGGTCCTGGTGGTTCTGCTTTTTCAGATCCATAACCATCATCAGTTCCACCGATTACTAATGTTGCCATTAGTTTGATGCGATGTTTAGTTTGATGCGATGTTTAGTTTGATGCGACGTTCATATACTTACTTTATATAATAGAAAATTTTTTTATTTATTACTGGATTTATATTTGACCGCGAGAGAAATCTATGACGAGCCTCCAGAGAGACCCGCGATTTATTTGAAAGCTTGAGCTTCACCTTCACGACGTGCGCTTTCAGCAGCGGCGGCAACAGCTTCTTCTTTTTCACATTCTAAGTTCTTATTTGTCTTTTTAATCTCTTTGAGTAGCGAAGCTACATCGGCAGCCTATTTCTTACGCATCGGATCGTTGATTTCATCTTGAATAACGCGTTTACGCTCGTTAAAACGCCGCATTTGATCTAGAACCTGTTCAAACTCTTCATGTGAGACTCGGCTGTCACTGAGAGCACGTGACGTAATATTACCAACAATCATAAGACTCGTCGCAGCAGCTTGGGCTATGCGATTGTGCTGTTTAGCCTTTTTATCAAACTTTTTACAAAGAACACGCCCAACACCTGAGATCAACCCACCAGCGACAGCAAGAGCTTCAAGAGCGGCCCCAGCCGGAGCGCCCACACCAGACAGAGTGTGAGCAATACCTCCAGTTCCTGTCACGACTGTTAAGGCACCCGATGCATCAGATAAGGTGTCGAAGGTCGAAGTAATGCGCGTGTATTTCTTACGCAGCTTATGACGAGTGTCACGCTCTTGGCGGAGCTCTGCCTCAATGTTTAAAATGCGAACAAGGCAAAAGTTGCTCGTTTCGATTGATGAACGGGGTGAAAGAACGTCTTCTACTCCTTGGTATTCATATTCACGTTTTAAACCTGGATATATTCGTGGTACTGGCCTAGGAACGTCCACTGGCTTGACTGGAGGTGCGCTTGCAGTTTCCATTTTCTGGCAGGATTATATATAGATGCAGAAAAAATTGGTCTGTTAGTCTGATGTGTTATAATTATTCTGATGTGATATGATATAATATGGCACTCATAAATTTCGACACACCCACCGCTAAAAAATCAAAGCGCCACCATTGGATGATGCCCGAAAGCCATTATCTGTTCGTAGGCCCTACTAATTCCAGTAAAACGAACCTTTTAATTAACATCATTATGTGTTGGCTTGATTGCACTAAATCAACTATTTACACAAGAGGTCGCGACCAGGAAAAATATCTGATTCTATCAGAGTTCTACGAAAGCATCGGCCTGGAAGAATGTGTTGAATTAAGAGACCCTGTTGCAGTGGCGTGCGGTCATGCAAGCGTAGGCAAGCGCCGCTTGCCTAAGCATTTTACCGAACAAAAATTTTTTGGATCAATCTCTGAGCAAAATCAGTTTAAATTTTTCTGTTCTAAACAATGTCAATGTAATCTTTTGTCTAAATTGTCTTTACAGTTGAAATGCTTGCTATTTATACGCGATTTACTGTCGTGGTTTTCGGTTTCACTTTGCTACACTTGTAAGATGAGTCAAGTGTATTAAATTAAGTGGATTAAGTTAATTATTTATTAACCAATAAATAAATCGGAGCTCAATTTGAACATTTGCGCATGCGTTAATCTAGATTTGGAGGCTACTTATTCGAGGAATATCGAGAAAAGACAAGCGGCGCTTCTAAGGGCGCCGCTTGATAGCGATTGGTCAACAGTCTTGTACGCTCGCAATTTTAAACACATATCAGCGCACGAATAATATTCGTATATTCAACACATTGGACATCCGAATTATTCACACCGTTAATGTTATCGTTTATTAAAAGATGACTGAGAGCGAAAGGTAATGTTCTGATTTCTAATTCAAAGTAGTAGTAGATTTCTAATTTATGTATGTAGAAGATATTATCTGTAGCATGTTATACTTTAGCGTTATATAAGTCTTGCGTATGAGCTCTGAACGTGATTTCAATGTACTAGAACGCTATTAAATTTTGTGATTATTTTATTCACTAGCAAAGAAGTTATTTACAACAGTCGTGAGTATTCTATATGTTGGAATTTACTTACAGGCTTTTTATATATTTTGATAAACAAGGTGCAGTTATTACACAGCGGATAATGTACTTGAAATTTGAGTAGTTTTACGTAATTATAAAGTTAAGTGCGTAAGTTTAAGTAGCGCGTTTGAGTAAGTGTAGGATTGGCTATTTCCTCTATTGCTAATACATACTTTATATCACAATACCACATGTAATACTTTTAAACCGTAATTGTGATATATACTCTATAAAAGTTTTTAAATTTTTTAGATTTTTTCAATACTGTTTCAGTCATGACAGATACATTTTTTTCGACAAAGTACTCCCAGAAATCGCGGGAAATGCGCTCCAGTAGCCTTCAAAATCCAAAAATTTTCTGGGGGAGCATGCCCCCAGACCCCCTAGAATGGCTTGCCGCGGACCTCACCCCCAGCGCTTGCCTATTAAATTCGGTCACCGCACGCCACTGCCCTGTTGATGTAATTCCAGTAGAGGAGTTGGACACTTATACAGAGAGAGTAGTCTTTGACAATATTCGGCTCGATTCAAAAAGCTTAAACCCAATCAAAGAGTATTTCTCAGCAAGTTGATATAAGAATTTCACAGCCATATACTTAGCGCAAAACTACTATGACGTCTTCAAGTATATTCGACGAAGTACCGGCTGTAATGTGCTTATGAGAGTTCTTCACCAGCGCAACGTGAGAGAAATTGCAGCTGACCACGCTGATGGTATTACAAAAGAGCAGCTAGCGGCGGCTTGCCATAAAGCGACTGAAAAGAAGTACGGCTACTTTGTAATCGATCGTACTGCAGAAAAGGTTCCTATTCGCTATCGGAAGCGTTTTGACGGAATTCGGGTAGCCCCGAAGTGGTAATCCATTTTTTGAAGACATCATTAGACTTATTCTTGTTGGCTCTTTTGTGTTTTGGAAGATGAGGAGCAACCGCGTGCATTATAGCTTCAACGGTTTCAGCAGGCCAACCCGAGGCGTCGTATTTTTGACAAATCGGAACGAAATTTGCTATGAAGGAGAGGTAATTTAAAGGCTTTCCAGTAAACCAAGACATATCAGCCCCCATACGGCTATTATGGTTGCATTGAATTTCGTTGAATGGAATTTTGTGTTTAGAGCAGATTTTATACGTATACGTTCTTACCTTATTAAAATGAGAGTCAAATGACTTCTCGCAAGGATCTATAGACGATTTTTCTGTATCACGCGACTCTTCATCCGATTCCACTGTATCACTTGAAACAGGCACTGGCAGGGTAAAATGCTGTTTATTATCTTGAGATTGTGAATCAATAGATGCTAGCACCGACTGTATTTCAGGTAGATTATAATTTTTCATTACACCATATGGGTCGTCCATTTTTTTGTCCTATTATATAGTAAGATAAAAAACATTTATCTGTCTTCATCTATCTTGAGATTGAATTTCAAGTATGTTCAGGTCAGTTGCATCTATGGAAGAGTGCGAAAAATTAGTCCAAAAGTTTAAGAAACTGCGCGGAACACAAGCGGCAGCAAGTCGATTTCAAAGTGTCTCGACAGCACGAAGGAAAATGCTTTGAAAGGATGTCTAAACCAATTGTTAATGCTGAAAAATCTGTAGCAGAAGCTTTTAACAAAAAACAAGACAAAGAAATTGAAGGGTTGCAACAAGTCACTCAAGCGGTTAAGGACACTCAACAGCAACTTGCCCAACAGCTTGATGATCTAGTCCTTTTAACAAAAGACAAACCATCTTGGAAGGCTATAGAGAATTCAAATTTGCTTGATCGGTTGGAGGCTGGTGAGTATATAAACGACATAGATTTTGAAAATCTTGGAAACTCTATTGGCCGCTCTACAAGAAGAACCGCTTCTTCAGCTGACCGAGAGCTATGTAAAAAAACCTCGAACGTTACAATGTTTTAAAAGAAAAAAGAAGAAGTCGCCCCAAACGACTCTTTAAAACAACACAAACAGGAACTGGAGTGCACTATTATAATAGCCCATTAGAGCTTATTGACCGCCTTCACCGTTCCTGCAAGTCTGTAAAGGCTGGTAATGACTATCGTGAGTTGAAAAACGATATTGAAGCGATTTTAACAAAACTGCTAGACGAAAGTGCGATATCGAAAAGTTATTACCGAAAAATTAGAAATTAATACGTGCGTTAAAAATTTTCTTCTTATATATATTATACAGAGCTATTGTTCATTGTCGATATAACCATAATGGCTGGAGTATTAGAAGATGAAATTAGCATTGAGATAGACTCAACAAGAGCCATAGCGGCGCACGATGGAGAAGCGAATGACTTTAAAATTGGCTTTAGGCCACCTATACCTTTAGAGGTTAACAAAAAATATCAAGTGGCTCTTACTGAAGCTAGTTTGTGAAATTCGTGAAAAAATGTCATTACAAAAACAATCAACTTGAGTTTAAGATTAGAAATGGAAACTATGGTGATACTAATGGTGCACAGAGAGGAGAGCTTAAACAGACTCCAATTCAACGGCAAAAAATCACAATACTCCCAGGCGCTTACAACATTCCCGATATCAATCAAGCTATTGAAAATGCTATGGAAGCTTTGGGGGTAAAGTTCGCACATGAAGATTAAACCGCAAGACGTGATCCACCCTTTGTGCTCTCAGTAAATATTCCCACATCTAAATCTGAGGTTACTATTAAAGGTGACCTTGTAGTTTCCTTTGACACAGATAACAGCATGGGCCCTATTCTTGGGTTTGCTGTGGGTGGAGGTGATATTACTAGAGGAAAGACTTTAAGTCAGAATCGAATTAACATTACAGATGTACAGAAGATCCATATTCACTGCTCGCTTGTTAATTCAAGTATAGTAAACCGGAATCCTAGTGATGTTATTAAATGATTGCACTCGTTGTGGGCCGCACCTCGGTACTTGCCAGTAATTTGTGGCTTTCTTGTAGCTCCCCCAGTCCTTTCCTGTTATATGCACAGGCTTGGGGTTAGCCAACACCGTCTTTATCTTGCGCTCTTCTTCTTGAAGCGCTTCCAGGAAATGCCTTAGTAGAGCTGCGGCGGCTGAGTTTCCCTATCGGAACGAACGACTATGAATGCGTAGCCGCATGTCTCGTGTCTGGAAGTTTGCTGGGTGCCGCTCTTTTCGGGGTTAAGCGCGGGGCCCTCGGTATTACGATCCAGGCTCTCGAAGTCTGCGTAGATTATGATAAGCACTTTGAGCTGCTTGTGGTAGTTCTCAAAGCGGATTTTGTCATTTTTTCCGGGGGTTGGTATTCTGATGGCAACCGCGGCCTGGTTGATGCTTCGACATTCAGACTTACGCTCTTCCAACAAATCCTGCCTGGTGAAGCCGTGAAGAACGCTCACAGAAGTGCAGCTGATGGTGGCCACTCTGGTTGAGAAAGCGCTTGAAGTTCTTGATCCAAGTGTAGTGGTGTTTCTCAGGATTTTTCGAATCCGAGACGAGGAAGAGATTCACATTCTTGCCAGCTCTCTCTACTTTGCTTAGACTGCAAGGAACAATGCCTTATACCCCACACTTACACGTTGATAGCAAGGTCGTTCTCACGCTCTACTCGTTTGAGCTGGGAGAGCGGTGTGGGTGCGCTCACTTCCGCGAAATCAAGGCCGTCTTCAGTGGGATACTTCACCGGCCGTTGCGGGTCTTTAGCTGCAGGAAACAGCGCAGCCCTTAGAGACCAGCGGAGGCAGTCGTCGTCTTTATTTTTCACGTTGACGATTGCCTTCTTATTCTTGACCGCGGTGGGGAGAGGAGGGTATGAGCCTCCGCGTAAAGGCTGATAGTGAGCGATGTCAAGCCAGAGAGTTTTGATACGACCATTATCCACCCAGACCATTCCCGAGTGAACTTTTCCAATCTCTCCAGGATTGTTGGGAAGGCTTCATGTAGGGCTTGCGGAATCTCATGCACCTGTAGCAGCGTGATCTGATTTGTCCGGAACACTGGTGCTTGAAGCACTTCAGTACCATTTGATTCATCGTTCCGAAGCTAAACCTCAACAGCCAACTAGAACTTAACTCCTCGTAGAGCTAATAGCTCCTCGACGAGTTTGCGTTTGATGCAGATTTGGGCGTTTTTGAGGATAGCCATCACGTTGCGTTCGGAGGGGTTCCCCTTCGGCACCTGCATTTTCCAGGCTCTCAGATGATAGCTGAAAGCCTTCGTTTCATCCCACTTCAATTCCGTAAATGGTAGGTGAGTAGCCCTTGTGGGGCGTCGTGGTTTAAATTCAGCCAAAAGCTCATTGATGTATGCGTTCATCTCATCATCAGTAGGCTTGACGTGCCTGCACTTTCGCGGTTTTGAGATAGAAATGCGCTTTCGCGGTTTTGGGATAGGCGGAGTGACATTTTTTGGCGTGGGTGTCGGGTCAGCGGGCGGTTGAAGAGCCTTAAGAGAGGCGTTCAACGCGTGTCCGCTGATTACACCTTGGTCATATAGTTTCTAAAGTTTCTCGACAGTATTCATCTCAAGTGTCGCAAATTTTAGTGCTATATCTTACGCGAGATAATTCTCTAAATCGAAATTAATTCGGCGAGTACTCTAGCAAATGTCTTTCTTGCTTGTTGCTGTTTATAATCGAGCTTATGGTGCACCCTATCGGCACCGCAGGCTTGGCAAAGGATAGTTTCTGCCTGTATTCCGACGCCACAGTTCCGATATGGTTGTGGAAGTCACCCGCCTTCCCTTAATCGCTTCATATGAAGTCCACAGTATTCATCTATGGAGCTTCGCCCACATGTGATGAGCTTTCCGGGTAGAAACCACGCACACTTGCTCTTGCCCTGCCTCATGGCTGTCGAACGTTTGGATTACTCTATGAGAGTATATCTCTCTAAATAATAGACCTCAACGGCCGGCCGGGCAGGCGTGGGGTGCTGGGCCAGACGTCTTTGGCTCCTGCCGTTGTCCTGGGTTTGACTTTCGCTGTAATTATGCTAGCATAATTACAAGAAGTACGTAAGCGAGCTAGGGCTGGGGCGCTTAGATTTGTCTATACTCCATCTCAAACTGTGAGGTGCGCTAGAAACGACGTTTTCTCAAGGTGAAGTGCGCCAGCGGCAACGCTCTGTATACTACTGTAATAGCTAAACTGGACTCCGAACAGCAATCGAGTTACGTTTTGTAGGATAATCGGATTATATTAGGCAAATCTAAACGGCGTAATAATACGATGATTTATAAAATCTGTCGCTTAAATGCGAATTTTGAGTACGTCAACAAGTGCATTTCATGTGTTTTTTTTAGTGTTTTTGGTTAAAAAATAGACTCAATAAACTGAATAAACTAAGAAAATATATGTTTAATGTCTGAATTTCATAATTTTTTTTCGAATTCTGACCGTTTCCAGTGCCACATTGGATACCCCATGGATCCGCCCCTGTATAATAGGTATTTACCGGCTGGGAGGTCCGTATACGGAAAAAATATTTTCACAAGGTCTGCAACTTAATGTTGAGACTAAAATTGGATGCTTTTCAGCAAAATTCGCTTTGTCTGGACAGTAAAATGCACTCTAGCAACGACAACTTTCATCTGAATACACCTTGCTTACTCGTTAAACAATTTACATCGCTTTCAAATCAATTTTATAAAATTTGCATTTCCCTTCGTAAACAAATACATTGCGAAAAAATATGTTGAGACTAAAATTGGATTTTGTACAAACTTTGCTTCGTCTGGATGGTAAAACTCACTCTGGCTATGATAAATATCATCTTAAGACATTCTGCCTACTAGTTCAACAATTTACATCGCTTTTAAATCATACTTAAAAATTTACATTTCAATTTGCAAGCAAAAACCTTGCAAAAAAATATCATTTGTGCCCACCGGCAGATATGCGTAAAAAGCTACCCGCTCACGCAGCCAATCAAATTGCTGGAAAACAAAAAAATATCGCTTTGGACAGCTAAATCAAAATAAATGTATATTATTTACCGCAGCTTTTAAGACGTTGTGAAAATACTTTTCCGTTAAAACCGACCTAAACGGTAAATAACATATTTTTTTTTATTTTTATCTTAAAGAAATTTGCGTTGTAAAATAGCCGACACAGCTTGATATTGAAAAAAAATTGGATTTTTTCTTACAAATTTTACTTCCTTAGTACAGTAAATTACACTTTTGCTATGATGACTTTCATCTGAATACACTGTGCTTTATCGCTGAACAATGTACATCGCTTTTAAATCAATTCTAGAAATTTAAATTTCACTTTGCAACCAACTTATTAATGAAAATATCGCTTTTGGATCATAATTTAGGTATCGTAAAAAGATGCCTGGTTCTGCAGCCAATCAGATTGCGGGAAATCAAAAAATATCGCTTCGTTTGCATAAATGAAAAAACGAATTGAAATATTTTCGTGAAATTTAGTAAAAATTCTACGAGGCTCTTAATTTCATACATGAACATCGTAAGAAAAAAATTTAAGTTCACTTTTGTATAACCTTTTCCTATTTTTTGTTCGTATAATAACGTTCGCAGTATGCCACACTACGACTTTGAAAAAAAAATACAAAGAAAAATTTTTACGTTAAATTTTAGAACTTCAACATGCTTCATTTGCCGATAAAATGTAGCCAACTACCTTAGATGGACTAGTTAAATTCTTCGCTTCGGTCTTTTGTCTATATTTTGCAGGAATCTCTCTTATAAGTTTTGATAGTAAAACATTTGTCATAGAGCATTTATAAAAACTTACAATAGAAAATAATCGTCGAACAAAAATCCCATGTACGTCTTCTGCAATCGTAATCGCCTGGGATATTATAGAATGGGTGACAAAGGCAACAAATAGAATAGTTGTATTCGTTGGTATCAAATGCCTGTTTTTTAAAGGCTTATCCCTAACCACACACACAGAATGAAGTTTCAAAATCCCCTCGCAAATTTTCATGGCGTAGCTATAATTTGAAATATTTTGGCAAAAAACAAGCCATTGTTGAATACATTAAATTGCCATTACTTTATAGGAGTGTGATTTCTGTGTTGCAATCATTGAGTATGAGTTTGATTGAAGTTTTAGAATACTTGAAAAATTCAGTAAATTCACACAAAAATACTCATTCATCATATATCATTCACCATTTGTATCATATATGAAACATGTCACCTTGTTTACATCAAAAATGTTGAGACTACTATTACAAAAAAAGTTCTTAGAATCACTTGACCAACATTTTTTGATGTCAGGGTCAGGCAGACTTTATAAAGTTTTTGTAAATTCCACAGACGGGTAGCTAATATAATCAAAACTAATATTACTATGGACAATATTGTTTCCGTTATATTGATTTCAAACTGATTGCCTACTCGATGGTACTTGATAAACTAAAAGATTTTTATATTCAACGGAAATCTCAGGGAGGTAGTTGATCAGCGATGATCTCCCCCAAAGATATTTTTTGTCTGAAATTTTAAAGTAATAAGGAAATGTAACAACAACTAATTATTCTTAAATTCAGGTGAAAATGCTGCAACAAGAGTAATTCAATTGAAAATTCAATACTAAACCTACTATATCTCCAATCTACTTTCTTTTTATGTGCTTGCTGTTGTCATTGTTGATTGATTGATAAAGTTTACTTAAAAAAATTAATTAGCCTTTTCAGCAACAGCTACATGAAATATAGCAATTGCACTTTTGCACTTCACATAATTTTTTTACCATATGTGTTAACTCAAATGACAGATTACATATTTTAAACCAACAACCTAAGAATATTATAAACAATGACGTGGCCTTTAGTTAAGAAATAAAAGTTGTTTAATGTATTTGCACAGGCTTATGCCATCCCTGAGGAGACCTTTGGAAGTTAGAGCTTGAGAGCTGATCGAGAATTTGAAAATTCTCACAAAACGTCTCTAAGGTTTGCATAAGCCAGTGCAAACACGAAAACATCATTTATTTCTTTTATAAAGCAACAATAAAGTGAAACAGACAAATTGAAAACAGACGTTTTAACTTTACCCCTAAAATGCATTTATAATCGATTTGCAATTTGATTGGTTTGATTGGTTGAATTCATATCTGTTTTGCACAGACTAATGAAAACACAGCTATTGACCAATCAGAACTACATTTCACTGTCTTTACTTTTAAATTGAATTCTAATTAATTGAATGCCAACTTTATGTTGGTTTCACATAAAATGCTCACTTTAAACAAGCTTAAGTCAGTTTTAATGTAACATAAACCACTAATTGTTATCTATTTAGCTTTTAATTCACTTAATCAGCAGAGACTTTCGAGAAACGCCCTTCTTGAGTAAGCTAATAATTTGTGCATTTGAACACAATACCTTCTCAAGCATTTCCCATATTTTAATAGTTCAAGCAGTTTTCAAAGAACGTTCATGAAGTCACGTAAGCTTGCAACATAAGTTGAAAGATCTAGAAAGACCAACTTACCGAAGCATTTCTTCTTGGATTTGGCACGATAGTATCCAGGGGAGGATCTACATTCGTAGGAGCCTAGGATATTTATGCATGAGTGACCTTTGCCACAAGGAGAAGACACAGAATGACATTCGTTGATATCTATCATAATAAAAAGTGAAAAAAGCTGTAATAACTTGAAATAAACAGCAAGACAAATGCTTGTTTTTTAAAGTCTTACACCTAACCACACACACAGAATGAAGTTTCAAAATCCCCTCGCAAATTTTCATGGCGTAACTATGATTTGAAATATTTTGGCAAAAAAAACATGCCATTGTTGAATACATTAAATTGCCATTACTTGGTAGGAGCGTGATTTCTGTGTTGCAATCATTGAGTATGAGTTTGATTGAAGTTTTAGAATACGGAAAAAATTCAGTAAATTCACGCAAAAAGTACTCATTCATCATATATCATACACCATTTGTATCATATATGAAACATATCACCTTTTATACATCAAATATGTTGAGACTACTATTACAAAAAAGTTCTTAGAATCACTTGACCAACATTTTTTGATGTCAGGGTCAGGCAGACTTTATAAAGTTTTTGTAAATTCCACTGACGGGTAGCTAATATAATCAAAACTAATATTACTATGGACAATATTGTTTCCGTTATATTGATTTCAAGCTGATTGCCTACTCGATGGTACTTGATAAACTAAAAGATTTTTATATTCAACGGAAATATCAGGGAGGTAGTTGATCAGAGATGATCTCCCCCAAAGATAATATTTGTCTGAAATTTTAAACTTATAAGGTAATGTAACAACAACTAATTGTTCTTAAATTCAGGGGAAAATGCTGCATTAAGAGTAATTCAATTGAAAATTCAATACTAAACCTACTATATCTCCAATGTACTTTCTTTTTATATGCTTGCTGTTGTCATTATTGATTGATTGATAAACTTTATTTAAAAAAATTAATTAGCCTTTTCAGCAATAGCTTCATGAAAAATAGCAATTGCACTTTTGCACTACACATAATTTTTTTACCATATGTGTTAACTCAAATGACAGATGACATATTTTAAACCAACAACCTAAGAATATTATAAACAATAACGTGGCCTTTAGTTAAGAAATAAAAGTTGTTTAATGTATTTGCGTAGGCTTATGCCATCCCCGAGGAGACCTTTGGAAGTTAGAGCTTGAGAGCTGATCGAGAATTTGAAAATTCTCACAAAACGTCTCTAAGGTTTGCATAAGCCAGTGCAAACACGAAAACATCATTTATTTCTTTTATAAAGCAACAATAAAGTGAAACAGACAAATTGAAAACAGACGTTTTAACTTTACCCCTAAAATGCATTTATGATCGATTGCAATTTGATTGATTTGATTGGTTGAATTCATATCTGTTTTGCATAGACTAATGAAAACACAGCTATTGACCAATCAGAACCACATTTCACTGTCTTTACTTATAAATTGAATTCTAATTAAGTGAATGCCAACTTTATGTTGGTTTCACATAAAATGCTCACTTTAAACAAACTTAAGTCAGTTCTAATGTAACATAAACCACTAATTGTTATCGATTTAGCTTTTAATTCACTTAATCAGCAGAGACTTTCGAGAAACGCCCTTCTTGAGTTAGCTAATAATTTGTGCATTTGAACACAAGACCTTGTCAAGCGTTTCCCATATTTTAATAGTTCAAGCAGTTTTCAAAGAATTTTCATGAAGTCACGTAAGCTTGCAACATAAGTTGAAAGATCTAGAAAGACCAACTTACCGATGCATTTCTTTTTGGATTTGGCACGATAGTATCCAGGGGAGGATCTACATTCGTAGGAGCCTAGGATATTTATGCATGAGTGACCTTTGCCACAAGGAGAAGACACAGAATGACATTCGTTGATATCTATCATAATAAAAAGTGAAAAAAGCTGTAATAACTTGAAATAAACAGCAAGACAAATGTTTGTTTTTTAAAGTCTTACCCCTAACCACACACACAGAATGAAGTTTCAAAATCCCCTCGCAAATTTTCATGGCGTAGCTATGATTTGAAATATTTTGGCAAAAAAAACATGCCATTGTTGAACACATTAAATTGCCATTACTTGGTAGGAGCGTGATATCTGTGTTGCAATCATTGAGTATGAGTTTGATTGAAGTTTTAGAATACGGAAAAAATTCAGTAAATTCACGCAAAAAGTACTCATTCATCATATATCATACACCATTTGTATCATATATGAAACATATCACCTTGTATACATCAAAAATGTTGAGACTACTATTACAAAAAAGTTCTTAGAATCACTTGACCAACATTTTTTGATGTCAAGGTCAGGAACACTTTATAAAGTTTTTGTAAATTCCATTGACGGGTAGCTAATATAATCAAAACTAATATTACTATGGACAATATTGTTTCCGTTATATTGATTTTATACGGATTGCCTACTCGATGGTACTTGATAAACTAAAAGATTTTTATATTCAACGGAAATTTGAGGGAGGTTGTTGATCAGAGATGATCTTCCCCAAAGATAATTTTTGTCTGAAATTTTAAACTTATAAGGAAATTTAACAACAACTAATTGTTCTTAAATTCAGGGGAAAATGCTGCAACAAGAGTAATTCAATTGAAAATTCAATACTAAACCTACTATATCTCCAATCTACTTTCTTTTTATGTGCTTGCTGTTGTCATTGTTGATTGATTGATAAACTTTATTTAAAAAAATTAATTAGCCTTTTCAGCAATAGCTACATGAAAAATAGCAATTGCACTTTTGCACTACACATAATTTTTTTACCATATGTGTTAACTCAAATGACAGATGACATATTTTAAACCAACAACCTAAGAATATTATAAACAATAACGTGGCCTTTAGTTAAGAAATAAAAGTTGTTTAATGTATTTGCGTAGGCTTATGCCATCCCCGAGGAGACCTTTGGAAGTTAGAGCTTGAGAGCTGATCGAGAATTGGAAAATTCTCACAAAACGTCTCTAAGGTTTGCATTAGCCAGTGCAAACACGAAAACATCATTTATTTCTTTTATAAAGCAACAATAAAGTGAAAAAGACAGACCCAGTAGAAATTTAATGACATCTACTGAAAAACGTTATTACACATTATTTACATACATTTTTTGACCTTATTTATTGTACCTCTTAAAAATAATGCGAATATATGTTTTTAAAGGAAGTGAATGCTTAACAGTAAAACCTAATTTTCTTACATCGAAAGTTAACAAGATATGTATGAATGAACATTATCAGTGCAAACCACCCATACTAAGCGGTGGATGACTAATTGCGAGGCCTGTAAGCTTAGAAAAATTTGTGGGACTTTAAGTAATATAACTTTCTCCCAAAAAGTTCAGTATTTTAAAGACGTTTCCGTTTCTTATGCTCCATTGCCTTTGCTTCAGCTTTGTTACTCATAGTGTAAACATAGTACAAAGAACACGCCCAACACCTAAGATCAACCCGCCAGCGACTGCAAAAGCTTCAAGAGCGGCCCCAGCCTGAGCGCCCACACCAGATAGAGTGTGAGCAATACCTCCAGTTCCTGTCACGACTGTAAAGGCACTCGATGCAGCAGATAAGGTGTCGAGTGTCCAAGTAATGCGCGTGTATTTCTTACGCAGCTTATGACGAGTGTCACGCTCTTGGCGGAGCTCTGCCTCAATGTTTAAAATGCGAAAAAGGCGAAAGTTGCTCGTTTCGATTGATGAAGGGGGTGATAGAACGTTTTCTACTCCTTGGTATTCATATTCACGTTTTAAACCAGGATATATCCGTGGTACTGGCCTGGTAACGTCCACTGGCTCGAATGAAGGTGCGCTTGCAGTTTCCATTTTCTGGCAGGATTATATATAGATGCAGAAAAAATTGGTCTGTTAGTCTGATGTGTTATAATTATTCTGATGTGATATGATATAATATGGCACTCATAAATTTCGACACACCCACCGCTAAAAAATCAAAGCGCCACCATTGGATGATGCCCGAAAGCCATTATCTGTTCGTAGGCCCTACTAATTCCAGTAAAACGAACCTTTTAATTAACATCATTATGTGTTGGCTTGATTGCACTAAATCAACTATTTACACAAGAAGTCGCGACCAGGAAAAATATCTGATTCTATCAGAGTTCTACGAAAGCATCGGCCTGGAAGAATGTGTTGAATGAAGAGACCCTGTTGATGTAATTCCAGTAGAGGAGTTGGACACTTATACAGAGACAGTAGTCTTTGACGATATTCGTTTCGATTCAAAAAGCTTAAACCCAATCAAAGAGTATTTCTCAGCAAGTTGATATAAGAATGTCACAGCCATATACTTAGCGCACAACTATATGACGTCTCCAAGTACATTCATCGAAATACCGACTGTATTGTGCTTATGAGAGTTCTTTACCAGCGCGACGTGAGAGAAATTGCAGCTGACCACGCTGATGGTATTTCAAAAGAGCAGCTAGCGGCGGCTTGCCATAAAGCGACTGGAAAGAAGTACGGCTACTTTGTAATCGATCGTACTGCTGAGGAGGTTCCTGTTCGCTATCGGAAGCGTTTTGACGGAATTCTGGAAGTGGTAATCCATTTTTTGAAGACATCATTAGACTTATTCTTGTTGGCTCTTTTGTGTTTTGGAAGATGAGGAGCAACCGCGTGCATTATAGCTTCAACGGTTTCAGCAGGCCAACCCGAGGCGTCGTATTTTTGAGAAATCGGAACGAAATTTGCTATGAAGGAGAGGTAATTTAAAGACTTTTCAGTAAACCAAGACATATCAGCCGCCATACGGCTAACATGGTTGCATTGAATTTCGTTGAAAGGAATTTTGTGTTTAGAGCAGATTTTATACGTATACGTTCTTACCTTATTAAAATGAGAGTCAAATGACTTCTCGCAAGGATCTATAGACGATTTTTCTGTATCACGCGACTCTTCATCCGATTCCACTGTATCACTTGAAACAGGCACGGGCAGGGTAAAATGCTGTTTATTATCTTGAGATTGTGAATCAATACATGCTAGCACAGACTGCAACAAGTCACTCAAGCGGTTAAGGACACTCAACAGCAACTTGCCCAACGGCTTGATGATCTAGTCATTTTAACAAAAGACAAACCATCTTGGAAGGCTATAGAGAATTCAAATTTGCTTGATCGGTTGGAGGCTGGTGAGTATATAAACGACATAGATTTTGAAAATCTTGGAAAATCTATTGGCCCGTCTACAAGAAGAACTGCTTCTTCAGCTGACCGAGAGCTATGTAATAAAACCTCGAACGTTACAATGTTTTCGCCCCAAACGACTCTTTAAAACAACACGAACAGGAACTGGAGTGCACTATTATAATAGCCCATCAGAGCTTATTGACCGCCTTCACCTTTCCTGCAAGTCTGTAGAGGCTGGTAATGACTCTCGTGAGTTGAAAAACGATATTGAAGCGATTTTAACAAAACTGCTAGACGAAAGTGCGATATCGAAAAGTTATTACCGAAAAATTAGAAATTAATACGTGCGTTAAAAATTTTCTTCTTATATATATTATACAGAGCTATTGTTCATTGTCGATATATCCTAATGGCTGGAGTATTAGAAGACGAAATTAGCATTGAGATAGACTCAACAAGAGCCATTGCGGCGCACGATGGAGAAGCGAATGACTTTCAAATTGGCTTTAGGCCACCTATACCTTTAGAGGTTAACAAAAAAGTGGCTCTTACTGAAGCTAGTTTGTGCAATTCGTGAAAAAATGTCATTACAAAAAACAATCAACTTGAGTTTGAGATAATAAAAGGAAACTATGGTGATACTGATGGTGCACAGAGAGGAGAGCTTAAACAGACTCCAATTCAACGGCAAAAAATCACAATACCTCCAGGCGCTTACAACATTCCCGATATCAATCAAGCTATTGAAAATGCTTTGAAAGGATTGGGCGTAAAGTTCGCACATGAAGATGAAACCGCAAGACATGATCCACCCTTTGTGCTCTCAGTAAATATTCCCACATCTAAATCTGAGATTACTATTAAAGGTGACCTTGTAGTTTCCTTTGACACAAATAACAGCATGGGCCCTATTCTTGGGTTTGCTGTTGGTGGAGATGATATTACTAGAGGAAAGACTTTAAGTAAGAATCGAATTAACCTTACAGATGTACAGAAGATCCATATTCACTGCTCCCTTGTTAATTCAAGTATAGTAAACGGGAAACCTAGTGATGTTATTAAATCGTTTACTCCAAACCGAGGACCAGGACGTTTGTTGGAAATAAGTCCTAGTCCACCGACCTACTTACCACTCATAAAATCTAGCCTTATTATTAAAGTGAGAATGGAAATCACTGATCAGTCAGGAAATATGATTGATTTAAATGGGGAGCAAGTAACTTACACTTTAAACATCCGTCCAAAAATGTAATCATACACGCTCATAAGCGGATTCCGATTCAGAAGCTGTTTCCATAAGGGCTTTTTTTCTATATAAAATATATGCTAGCAAAATGATAGTTCCTATGATTAGACGTGGTATAGTTCGTCGAAAAATTATCGGGGGGTTATTAATTGGAAACCTCGTGGGCCTTGCTGGTAAAGCAAAGTTTGCGCTATTCAGTGTAGGGAAGTCCGCAGCTACAGCCTTAGGATCTCGCGTTTGTAAGTTTGCTCCAAAAATTAAGAATGTGGCCGTGGCGGCTGGAAAAAAGCAATTCGTGACACGGCTACAGCAGCCAAAGAGGCTGTTATATCGACTGCAAAAGAGCAGTTCTCGCCTGAAAACGTAAGCAGTCTTGTTGCCGATCTTGCACACGGAGACGTTAAAGGAGTGGCAAAAAAAGCTAAATCAAGTGCATCTGCATTGGCTCGTGCTGGGGCTGAAGCTGGTATTAGTACTGCAAAAACGCGCGCAAAAAGTGTTCGCACTGCTTTTTAACGAAAGAAGCTAGATCTAAACTTTAAGAGCTGGTTGGGACTTCTGAAGCTAGAAAAGCTCTAGTATCGCGCGCTAAAAGCCTTGCTAAGCAGCAGCTGACTTCTCGAGACTTACGTATTCTAAGTAACCTCGTGTCAGGTAACGGCATAATGTATGCCTAAATATCACATCAGACTAAATATCAGAAATAATAATTAAACTACTTCGGTCTGATGATCGGCAAACGCAAAGTTTTTATAATATATATACTGTACGAACAACAAACTATCATAACAATGGCTACGGACATGATATTCCCAGCACTTCGACTCTTTGACGAGCCCATCGTTGACCACTCTGCTTAGCGTCTGCAGTACAAAAGAGTTCTTCCCCGCGATCCAAATTTCGATAATAAGAAAGGGCTGTTTCTAATAAGCATGTAAACAGAACTAACGCTCAGTTGCTTCCTGCTGCTATTGTAGGTAACGTTGTCGCTTTGAATGGCGGTAACTTCCGGGCTAACTTTACCTCAACTCAACAAGGAACCCTAACTTCAACATTGGTTTCGCAAGTCGCCGCAGGCTCTGCGCGGGCGCCAAAGACGTTACCATGATGCTTCTCCTCGCTGACATCCTAGGCTTTGCCAAAGATATTGATTCAGCTTTCATAGGTATAAAGTTCAATCTGAATCTCACTTGCGCTTCTGCTGAAAACTCGCTTCATAGAGCAAATAGGGTAGATGCTGGAAAATTTCAGATAAAACATCTTTCGCTCTGGGTTCGTTTCATCAGACTTCGATCGAAGTTCAAACCATAATAGAAAGCAAGTTGGTTGCTGGTTACACACGCATGCTATACTTTGAGCAAGGTCGTATTTTTTGAGAGAGATACACCAGAGGTCAAACCACCGTCTCATTGCGTGTGACGACAAACGGAAGTGAAGAGCTACCAACACACATCTTCGTAGCGTTCCAAGATGCAGAGAGCTCAGACAATCAAGAACAAACTATACATGTGTTTGATAATGCTCATTTGCGTCAGATTCATGTGCGGATTAATAAGAATCACAAGTATCCTGAAGAAGAGCTTGAAGTCAATTACACAGATGTTGAAAGAAATTACAGCAGAGGTTACATGATGTTCCAAGACGCTGCGATGAAATACAGCGACCCGGATACAGGCTCTCAAGTAAACTTAGGAGACTTTGCAAACCTCTTTCCTATTTACAACTTTGACGTTAGCTTCATCCTGAAGCTTTGAAAAAAGCTCCGGCAAACATTGATGTTCGTTGGATCTTAGGTGGCCCTTTTAATACTGCTATTAATGCTGGTAGTGAACAGGCGTACCACGTGTACTGCTTCGTGCTTAGCGAGCGTTTCCTTCGGCTCAATGCGATTAACGGTAAAGTAGACATAATGGTTTAGTCTGTTTGTCTGATGTGATGATTAGTCTGATGTGATATGTTACGTTTAATCCGATTCCTTTGCAGCAGAATTAATTAGAAATTTAAAAAAAATAAAAATTTTTCGACTGTTTATATACGCAAATTGTTTTGCAAATGCACAAAAATGTCGGACATTGAGAACGCAATATTGTTTAAAGCTCTCAGACCCGACATGGAGCGAGTAATCACTCAGGAGTTTAAAGGCGCTGGTATTTATCTTCCTGGGTCAAGAAGTATAGAAGGTGGTAGCTTTATTGGAAACCTTGTTTTAAAACTCATACCTACAGTCATTAAACTCATACCAAAAGTGTTACCGTCTCTAGGCCTAGCAGCTATATCAGGTGCTATCCCCGGGAGCACGCAAAAGCAGTTGCTGGTAGTGATATAGTTAGAAGAAGAGGTATCACACCATTTAATGGACCTGAGTATAATAACAGTCTTCTTGATTTCGGTAGTAGCTCTTGTAAGAAAGTTCGTTCTGGATACACAGTTCACGGTATTAAACTTTCAAAAGATCAGAAAACTACCTTGGCAAAAGCAGTTAGAGACAAAAGAGAAGTAACTTTGCGAATAGCCAACAGCGCTCTTGAAGGTCCTGATATGCTTATGCTTACTAATACACAGATCAAGCGAATATTGGGTGCAAGATCCAAAGGATCTGGAATCGATCTAAAATTGTCTAAGAGTCAGATTACAGCCATGACGCGCGCGCAAAAAGGTGGATTCCTTGGTTCTTTGCTTACAGGTGTAGCTGCTCCCATCGTAGCGCCCGTCCTAGGAAAAACCCTTGGATTAGGAACGTCGGGGGAAGGAGTATACCTCCCCAGGACGCGGTGACGCGGGTGAGGAAGTGGAAGCCGCTATCAAACAAAGATATCAATCGTATAGTAAATGGTAATCTAAAAGCAGTAGCTAAAGGTTTTAGGGGGGTGTTTTCAAAAGACATGCTTCCTAAAGAGCCTCTTTAAGCTGAAGAAAGTGTTATAATCAACTTACAAGACTTTCTCGATGGAGGTTGTACTCACTGGATTTGCGCCTTTGCTGATGAGTTCTGCGTAGATTACTTTGACAGCTTCGGCCTTCCACCATCTGACGTAGTTAAAAGTGGATGGAACGGTCAAAACTTGTTGTTTGCTATTCTTGTAAAGAGATACAAGATTGGCGCTCCATTATGTGTGGGTGGTACTGCCTTTTCTTCTTACAAGATCGGGTTCACAATCGGTCTGCGACAGATATTCTGTTAGACTTCGATTCGCGCCCTACAGCGCATAACGAGCGCATTGTAAAACGTTTTGCTAGATAAAATCTAAGAGCGCGCTAATAATTAACATCAGACTAAATTTTTGTGCATTGTATACAGATGCTCATCGCATACTGTTTGTACTATAAGAAACAACAACTTGTTGTTAAAGGAAAAATCGAATATACAAAAAACCAACCTAGGCTCACGGGGCGCTACCGAGTGTGTGACAGAGGCGTCTCCTAGTTTCTTTCTAAAAGTGAACTTCTGGATAAAAAGAGAAGAAGAAAAAGAGGTTTGAATAGTGCGCTCCCATTCTGTATTAATACTATTGATTTGGCAATCAAAGCCGCGGATGAAATTTATAAAATCAGAAAAGCTTGGTGGACATAACACATCAAACTAAAACATAGTCCAGAGAAAATGACTGTCGCGTTTTGTATGCGTTGCAAAAGACTGCCAACCAGTTAAGAGTGGTATAGTTGTAAATCATAACGGTAACACCAGACTTGCAGGCGCTGGGTTGTATGTGGTAGTGCTGTTTCTAGGTTTCTTTCCCAAAGAATCTCGTCGTATTGGAGGAAAAATAATCGTTTCTACGAACGAAACGTTGAAGAACGCCTCGCAGAGGCGTACTACAGTCCTGCGGGGTACTGGCACGGCATTGCTGCTATGCGAAAGCTGGCAAAAGAAGCTGGCGTTGGCGAGGATGAGGCTCATGAATGGCTAACAGGCCATCTGGCAGATCTACCTTCCCGTACCAGCGCGAAGTGCTATCCCACGGTCGTCTACGTAGCAAGTCGGTATAAGGAGGCCCAGGCAATCACAGACAAGACAGCGACTCAGGTTGGGAAGGCGTTAGAGTCGATTTATGCCCGTGTGCCTCTTCGAAGGCCTAAAGTTTTACAAGTCGAACTTGGTTCGGAGTTTCGCGGGCTGTGCAAAAGCGTGTGATAAAAATGGTGTCTTGATTCGACAGGGTAAGGTTGGGTTTCATAGAGATCAGGGATCGTAGAAAGATTCAACCGAATTTTGGCGGAGCGATTGTTCGGTAACCAGTATCATTGCGAGCTGGCTGAGCTTGGAACTCGGAACAAAGAATGGGTATCAAGATTAACTGAGGTGGTTAAAGCGCTCAATAATGAAACTACCCGTTTGACGGGTGAAAAGCCCTCCCTTGCGATTCGGAAGAAGAGCTTTAAGGCCAAACCCGCTGCGCTGGCGCTTCGTCCAGTTGGTTTCAAAGAGCGACGCTTGCCATCGGATGTTATGGTACGGTATTTGTATGCGCCTGGCGAACTTGAGGGTGGCGAACGGCGTAGGGCGACCTATCCTGTATGGAGTGTGGCCTCCCATCAGGTCGAGTGGGCTGTGTTTGAGGGAGGGAAGCCTGTGTTGTATTATTTGAGCGATGGGCCGAAGATATGCTGATGCGATTGTACGCGAGGAGCTGCAACTGGTGCCCTTTGGGACCAAAACACCACCGGCTTACTCGATGGGGTCCTGTCACGCTTTTTATGAAAGCTTTCACTACCATATACTACCTTACGCTTAGCCGTGGAGCAGCTCTTCTACTGTAATTATCACATCAGAACTAATTATCAGCATAATTACGCACCGGCTTCCCTATGCCCGCCTGCTAGGGTAGAGATCCCATCGGCCGCGAACCAGCGATTCGTGTCCAGCAGGCTCAATGATGTCTTGTTGACATGCTCGCGGAAGATTTGATGCCCGTGACTGCGCAGCATATCCATACCGTGGCGGAAGCCCTTTGCCTCAAATAGAGCCTCTTTTTACTGGGCATGACTGATATGCTTTTTCACGACGCCTTTTCAACACCTTTGGCTTTGCGCTCCTCCAGACCATCGGCTTTCATGATAGAGTAAATCTTGGGCCTGAGCCCCACAAACTCAGCGATAGGCGTCCCAGCGCACTCGTCCTTCATTCCCCCAGCACTTTCTTGTTGGCTGTGCTGAACAGCGGTTGGTCTTTGGGGTAGTTGCTGGTGTCGTACTGACCGGCGTTGCGTCTCATGTCGGCGTACACGTGCTCAGTCTGGATCTCCAGCACAAGGCTGTCGGTGTCGGTGTAGAGGAGCTCTGCTGATGACCTGTACTGCACCTTGAGATGGTTGTAGTACCAGTCGTACATCAGATGCTTCGAGAGGTCGAGAATGCTCGTGCCCACGAATACAGGCCGGTTGAGCAGCAGACTGCTTTTATTCATGTGAACAGCTGCAAGGTCTCCCGCATCGCCAAAGATAAGAGGCCGATTGTATGTCGGTTTAACGATAAGTTTGCGGAGTCTCTCGGTCTCGCTTGGCCGGAGAAGCTTCACATCGACACGCTTTCGGAGGTTCACCATCGTCTTGCCAAAGACGCTGTTGTTCAACAGCTTGTAGAGGTTGACTTCAAAGTCACTCTTTGCCTTCTTCCGGAGTTTGGTGTTTTTCCTGATGTAGAGCTCCATTCATGGGCTTTGGTCGAAGCAAAGCGCTCTGTGGATATTTTTCAGGCGCATGCCAAGCAGCAGATAGAGCTGCAGATTCCGATAGTGCAAGACGTATCGGGCCTTGTCGCGCAGATTGGGGACCAGCTTTTCGACCTCGTGAGACGCACCCCCATACAACTGTTTGAAGAGAATTTGCTGGTAATCCGACATCAAAGCGTTGTCGACCTTCAGGCGTCCTGACGCTAATGGATATGCATTGTGCTCGTCGTGCAGCTCTTCTGGTTACTCCAGATCGACTTTGAGAATGTAGCCCTTCTCTGCATGTACAGGCTGGTTCAGGGCCGTCTTCACATCCTCTTGGGTGACTCACTCGAACGCGCCTTTCAGCAGAGGCTGCGACATCGCCCAGCCGTACAGGTTGTTGGCGTCGTAGTACTGGATCCATCTTTGGAGCTTCCCCGGATCGTAGTCTGGCACCTTTGGATTGTTGGCCTTGGCGAAGCGCCTGCTGGCCATGCTGATGCCACCCCGCAGGCCCTTCTAGATGAAGAGATGCATTCAATGTCGGTGAGCAGCTCGAGCTCCAGCCCTGTGTGCTTGAGGAGAAAGTCCCAGCTTAGGCCCGGGCTTGTGTAATAGTGGGCCGGCTCTAGCCGGTATCACTCGAGGCACAGCTTTCGGAAGTTGTCGAAAACGTCAGCGAGGAGGAGGACATAGGTCCGAAGGTAGAGGTCGTGGTAGTCGCCAAGGGTTGTGCAGACGAAGGCGTCTCAGACCCTTTTTCTGTGGGCGTAGTCACCGTCGGTGATGCCTTCGCCGGAGAGCTTGTTGTAGAAAGCCTCCTTCGGTGGGAGGCTCTCCTCGTCCAATTGGAGCCAGCTGTCCATGTACTCGTAGGGGTAGATACCCTTCCGGAGCAAGATGGTTGGCCTCTGGAGGGTCAGCTCCTAGTCTGCTGTGATGCGCATGTCTTGCGGGTCACTGGCTTTCACAAGTCGATCCAGGCATGAGAGCATGAACTGGGCGCTGTCGATGAATCGGAGCTGGCCGTTGCTGAACGAGATGTGTTTCTCGGCGTTGTTGGGGATACAGGTGACCTTCCCTTCAGTCTCTGTGATAGTCTGAATAATGAGATGGCTGACGTAGCCCCGCAGGTTGTGAAAGACAAACGTTATGGTTGTCGTCTTTGGGCTGAGTCGCAACTTCAAGTTGCACTTATTGTGGGCCGCACCTTGGTACTTGCCAGTTATGTGACAGTGTTCTCGCACGTAATTGCCTTCGAGGGGCTTGCAGCAGACGTGGCAATTTGTGGCTTTCTTGTGACTCCCCCAGTCCTTTCCTGTCATATGCAACTGATGGCAACTGATGGTAACGGGGCGGCCGTTCGTGTGCTGTTATTGGATTTCAAGAAAGCTTTTGATCTGATTGATTGATCATAACTTATTGGTTGAAAAACTACGTTTATTATATACATCGAAATGGGTTTTACACTGGATTATGGATTTCCTCTCCTTCAGGAAACAAAGAGTAAAGCTGAAATTCGATTGCTTTTCAGAGTGGAAACTCGTACCTGCAGGCGTTCCGCAGGGCACAAACTTGGGGCCTTGGCTATTTTTGATAATGATTAACGATCTCAAGTTACCAAATAATGAAATGTAGAAATTCGTGGACGATACCACTGTTAGTGAAGTAATTGCGAAAGATCAAACAAGTAACTTACAAAACCAAATGGACACATTAGCGAACAACACCTCGCGTGATAAGTTCCAGTTAAATGAAACCAAATGTAAAGAGATGCGAATTTGTTTTGGATCTAATACCAATGACCTTCAACCAATTACCCTCAATAACATTACACTGGATATTGTCCAACACGCGAAAGTTTTGGGATTGGTTATAGCCAGTAACCTTAAGTGGAACATCCACGTAAATGAAATAATTAAGAAATGCCCTAAACGCCTTTATTATCTTATTCAACTAAAACGAGCATATATCGAAGTCAAGGAATTGCTCCAATTTTACAAAACGTGTATAATACCTATCTTGGAGTATGCTTGCCCAGTGTTCCACAATAGTCTGACATTGTATCTGTCAGATGACGTAGAGTCAGTCCAAAAGCGAGCATTAAAAATAATCCTGTCTCATCAAGAATATGAAAACGCTCTGCAGTTTACTAATTTGCAACGCCTTAGCGAAAGGAGGAATGATATAACAACAGCGTTGTTTCAGAAGATAGTAGCAGATTCCTCACATAAGCTTCATGACCTTTTGCCTCCTCGTTTAGAACGTTCAACTATGGAACTTAGGACTCAATCTTCATTTAATACTAACTGTAATACCAAACGTTTTAGAAATAGTTTTATAACTTATAACTCTTTGAAGATGTAATTTAGTTACTTTATTTATATATGTATTATATGTAATCTTAAACGTATTTCAGCAAAATGGCTGCCAAATCTCTTTCTTGCTTGTTTCTGTTTATAAACGAGCTTATGATGCACTCTATCGGCACCGCAGGCTTGACAAAGGATAGTTTCTGCCTGTGTTCCGACGCCATACTTACGACATGATTGTGGAAGTCACCCGCCTTCATGTGAAGTCCACAGTATTCATCTATGGAGCTTCGCCCACATGTGATGAGCTTTCCGGGTAGAAACCACGCACACTTGTTCTTGCCCTGCCTCATGGCTGTCGAACGTTTGGATTACTCTATGAGAGTATATCTCTCTAAATAATAGACCTCGACGGCCGGCCGGGCCGGCGCGGGGGGGTGGGCCAGCCGTCTTTGGCTCCTGCCGTTTTCCTGGGTTGACCTTCGCTGTAATTATGCTAGCATAATTACAAGAAGTACGTAAGCGAGCTAGGGCTGGGGCGCTTAGATTTGTCTATACTCCTTCTCAAACTGTGAGGTGCGCTAGAAACGACGCTTTCTCAAGGTGAAGTGCGCCAGCGGCAACGCTCTTTATACTACTGTAACAGCAAAACTGGACTCCGAACAGCAATCGAGTTACGTTTTGTAGGATAATCGGATTATATTAGGCAAATCTGAACGGCGTAATAATACGATGATTTATAAAATCTGTCACTTAAATGCGAATTTTCAGTACGTCAACAAGTGCATTTCATGTGTTTTTTTTAGTGTTTTTGGTTAAAGGGCTTATATTACGAATTTTAGCACCCATTTTTTATGAGCTTAATTGAAAATTTGGATTATTTGAAGAGCTATGACATGTCGCTGGACTTAAACAGATAAATATAAGTTCCTTAATTTTGCCTCCAAAGTCGGGTACTATTTGCGAATTTTTTACGACGCCATATTGATACTTGTGACGTAGATAGTTGAACACGTCTGTTTCCGTCAATATAATATTATATTATAGGAGGTGATTTTGTTGTCGTTTGTCTTGTCTTAAAAACAAATAATGACAGTATTTTCAATAAAATATTAAAAAACAAGTTTTCCAGAAAGTATGGCCTCGAATCAGTGCTCAGATAATTCGAATTCGATGTCTGAATGCGTATCTGATTCGAGCTCGGAATCCATGGGTTATGTCGAGCATTTAAACGACTTCGCATATGACGATGAACCGCTCGCAGGAGATGGTGATGAAGTGCACACTCCAGATGATCCCGATGGAATTCTCCTGCGACATTAGAACAACGAAGTGATGGCGTAATTCCACTCGGTGAATGGTAAGTTGTTGTTTTCTCCTGTTTGTAATATACATAAAGTTACTTTATAAACCACAATGCTCCCACGTTTCAGGTGTAATTGTCAATGCTGTCATACCGATTTGTTAGAAGGCGCATTAGAGTACAGATGCTGTAAGGAAATAGGACCAGCTTTGCAGAAAATGACATTCGATGGCAGCATTGAGATAATATCATGCATAACACAGTATGCCAAATTTGGGCCTTTAGTTCATGAGGCTGTCCTTGAAAACGTCGGGCCACTATTGAGAGATAGGAATGGACGTTCTTATTGCCGCCAAGCATCACAATCATTAAATATGTAAGATTGTAAATTGTATGAGAAACAATGTTATCATCAACATTGTTTCATCAACAATAATTAGTCCAACCTTTTTATTTACTTCAGGTACTTGAGAGCTGTGGCATACAGATGGTTGATGCGATGGTTTTGTGGGTCTATGGGATGGGAGAATACTCGGCCTTTACCTGCTTGTGTTTACCACTTTATTCGGAAAGCATATCCAAGTGGTAACACAAACGGTTACATACCATTAGAGGGCGATGAAGGAATAGTCTATTAACTTGTGCACTGAAGACTGTTGACCTTCTTTGCTGAGTTTGGAATGGTCAGGAAATATGCCTAGATGAAAACCAAATAGGAGATACATGGATGCACTATATAAGTTGACATGCAGTTTAATGGTTTGAAACAAGAGTAAACAATAAAAACAAATTGGTGCAACTACTGAGAGGTTAAGCTGAAAGAATTAATTTTAAGAAAATCTTTTCTTCAATGTCAGTCTGGGAAAAAAGACAAAACAAAAATATATGGAATTAAATCATAGCATAAATGTAAAAATGGAAAATAGCAAGCCCTTCAAATGGCGAATCGTTTGCTTCTCCAGTGCATACTTCAACATGCTCAGCTCCATCACTAGTAGATGGTACTTCCTCATTGAGAGAACATGTTTCCTTCAGCAATGGCTTATGGAGAGTAAATCGAATAATCAACAAAACTTATATCGAATTTACATATGACAAAAAAATAATAACATAAACAAGCGTAAACTTACTTGTCTTCGCTTTCGATCGGTTATTTCGTCCTGTAATGGTTCAGGAATCCCAGCCACGTCAATGGTTGGGATAGCATCTTTCTTCAACCTTCTTTTGAGCTTGACTTGCATGCTCAAATTAAGGTGAAAACAAGAATCTTCAAAATGCGTAGAACACAGACACGAGATAGAGGAAGCCTCAAAACCTGGTCTATGTTTACGCACAAAATTTACCTATTTTCTATGTCTTTGCGGCTCTGTTTCTTTATTAGGAAACAGATGCATCGACTTTCCATCGGTTTTTGAGTCATTGGCGCAACTAATTTGATTATGTCCGCCAGCAACACAGCGTTTTCCTCCGCCTTTCTTATTAAGATTACTAGTAGAATACGCCATGTTGATATATGTGTTCAACTTTCCACGTCACAAGTCATTAGCATACCGATCAAAAAGTTCGCAAAAAAACTACTGAAAATCGTGACTTTGAACGTCCGTAAAATCACTTTCACCAATCCATTTTCAATTATAACTGCAGATTTAAAATCACTGAAACAAGGTCTTTCAATTTAGCTAATAAAAAAAGGGTGGCTAAAATTCGTAATATAAACACTTTAAAAAATAGACTCAATAAACTGAATAAACTAAGAAAATATATGTTTAATGTCTGAATTTCCTGTGCCACATTAGATACCACATGGATCCGCCCCTGTATAATACGTATTTACCGACTGGGAGGTCCGTATACGGAAAAAATATTTTCACAAGGTCTGCAACTTAATGTTGAGACTAAAATTTGATGCTTTTCAGCAAACTTAGCTTTGTCTGGACAGTAAAATGGAATCTTGCAACGACGTCTTCCATCTGAATACACCTTGCTTACTCGTTAAACAATTTACATCGCTTTCAAATCAATTTTATAAAATTTGCATTTCACTTCGTAAACAAATACATTGCGAAAAAATATGTTGAGACTAAAATTGGATTTTCTACAAACTTTGCTTCGTCTGGATAGTAAAGTTCACTCTGGCTATGATGAATATCATTTTAAGATATTCTGCCTACTCGTTCAACAATTTACATCGCTCAAGTTTGTATCTAATGGAGCATAGGCATTCGTAGGAGCCTGGGATATTTATGCATGAGTGATATTTGCCACAAGGAGAAGACTGACATTCGCCGATATCTAATGTTTCACAATAAAGTTGTTTAAAAATGTGTACCATAAATTAAGCAATTTTATGTCTAATTTAAAGATGTATAATAAATAAATATGAAATTTTTTGTTTAATTTATTACTTTTGAATATTTCTGAATTGATTTTACGAGAATGTAAAAACATAATTGTCCTTAAATTTTCAAAGAATTTTCATGAAGTCACGTTAGCTTGCAACATAAGTTAAAAGATCTAGAATGACCAACTTACTGATATAAATCAAACCTAGTTCTTACATAGCTAATAGGACTATGAATTATGAAGTGTGACGTGTACCTACGACAGTTGCTATTTTGAATTATTTTCATCATTAATAAAAAAACCGAAAAACTACTTTGCCATTTAAAGCAATGAGTTTAACTTTTGAAAAATTCACACAACAAGGGCATATTAATTATCTCATCCTGTCGTTGCAAGTGTCGGAAATTTTGAGTTTGTTAATTCAAGATGTTGGATTATCTTTGCAAAAGAAAATGCATCGATTAACAAAATTATATGAAATTAAAGCATATCATCTACACCAAACAAGCTGGACGGTTTACCCGCAATAAATCCTTTAAAAAAATTTTTTACAAGAAATGGAAAAATCATATTTGATTCAAGCATGTCGTCATAGATATGCATATCTTGGTGTGAAAAGCATAGGTATTTGGAGACGTTGCATCTTGCTGTAAAATTTTAAGAAAATATTATTCAATCAAGCCTTATTCATTGCTTCATCAAGTAGTGCTCATTTTCAAATTTATTGTTTTCTAAGTAAATCAACACTGAAAAACCAACAAAACAAGACTAAATACAAGCATGTTGGCTACAACCAGGTCTAAAACTAGAACGTTGATTGGAGGGGGGGGGGGGTTGAATATTTATATATGTGCCAATATTCATGTTTTGTGACCTAATGTGCTCAGCAGTAGGGCGTGACGGATAAAGAAGTTATGTAAATAGGAATGGCTAAGAAGGTATGGCATTTTCATTATTGCCTAAAAGCAGGTCTTTTGAATTTATATAAGTTTGGGGAAGCTTTATCTAAGGTTCCGTTTTTGACACATTTACTCGGGTAAACCTATTACTAAACATAACTCTCAATTATTTTTGATATTTAAGTGACCATTCCCTGCATACCAGTTCTTATTGAATTGACATCTTTAAGTATGAACCAAGATATACTTGCATTTTTTCAGATTGGCCAAATTTGGTACCACATTAATATTAGTTGAATATGTTAAACTATATTTGGCGATAAGAGAATTATTTGTCTTCAGGCTATTAACACTTCATCTTGGGCCATTGATTGAGTCACTCTTAGTTGCACAAAAAGTTCAGAATTCGCTTTTAGTGCTCAACAATCTGCTACATGGTCAAATGAGTTCTCTAGTTCTAGCAATTTTTTGGCAGGAAAACAATAACTAAAGAATGCACCCATTTTACTACAAAATAGTACATTTATTTAAAGTACCTAATGTATTGATAATTATAGAAGCTACTCACAGCTTAAATTACCTCTCTCACGTTGACAGACGAAGTTATAATAATGCCAACATCCAACGTCATTCCACTTGGATATATAAATTAAGTCCTGAAATACAACGCAATCCTGTAAACCACCAGAATTATTAGGTTCTCCCGGATGCCATGATGTGAAATTAGGCTTGCCATTTTGAACTGTGTAAAATTGATTGTCGCTTTTATTGCGATACAAACCAATAAAATGATATTGATTGCGTTTTCTCAAGATGATTCTGGAAATGACATTATTCTCAGCATTATTTTTTGGAACAGCAAGATCTCCTCCCATCTGTTGACAAATTTTTCTTGCTTTATTCCATGTTGCTACTTTTGCACTGAAGAAATAACAAGATGATTCTATTTGCAACCAATCAGAAGGACAGCTCGCTAGACCTAAAAAAAACAAATAAGACAACAATAACAAGTAATTGTTTTCAGAATGATTTGTACGAATAGAATAAAATATTTAATATGCACTTTTTAACTGTTAAAGCTGATTAAAAATGCTTAAACAGGCAGGATTGTGTTTTGCAGACAGACGTTGTTTAAAACAAGTCTTTCAATACCTAAAGGGTTTTTAAGGAATAAGGAGGGTCTTTCAGCGGGTTTTGTATAGTAGCCACAAGTTGCAGAGAAAAGTATAATAGAATACAATTCTTAAAAAAATTGTATAGAAATTGTAAAAGAAATAAAAGAAATTGATTGTGAAGCTTATGTAGTCCGGCTAACACTTAAAATTTTAATCATAAGGGGAAACCTTTGTGTTTAAATGGATGGTTATTATAATCGTACACCAAAAATGTGCATGAACTTGAGTTAAGCTGTCAAATATAGCTCATTTTTATGCCCATTTCAAATAACATTCCTAATTTTCCAGATTAAAGTCAAATTCATTGTAATGTGTGCTTACATGAAATTATTATGTCTGAATAAACAATTCCAGTCTAACTCTAATAGCATTAACTTGAATAGTTAGAAAGTCATTTAAAATTTTATTAAACCCAGTAGAAATTTAATGCCATCTACTGAAAAACGTTGTTACACATTGTTTACATACATTTTTTTTAACTTATTTATTGTACCTCTTAAAAATCTTGCTTATTTAAGTTTTTAAAGGAAGTAAATTCTTAACAGTAAAACCTAATTTTCTTACATCGAAAATTAACAAGATATGTATGAATGCATATTATCAGTGAATACCATGCATACTAAGCGGCGGATGACTAATTGCGCGGCCTGTAAGCTTCAAAAAATTTGTGGGATTTTAAGTAATATAACTTTTGAGGACGTTTTCATTTCTTATGCTCCATTGCCTTTGCTTCAGTTTTGTTACTCATAGTGTAAACACTATGGAATAAATTTAAATTTTGAACAAGATAAACTTACTACTTTATGAGTTCGATACATAGAGCATTATAATAGTATATCGTACAGTTTCCAACAGGATATATTATTGAAAATTTGATCATTTATCTCATCTAGAATGGCAAAGAGTAAAAACTATGTTTAAAGAGAACAGGACTTTTAAAAACGCGGGAATGTAAGCTTCAGCCTACATAGCATACTGAGTAATCGGAGAACGGCCATATTTGTCGGTTCTTGGAATAAGTTCATAAAGCTAAATCCATTGGTTGAAGACATTTGATGTAATATTATTGAGGTGCACTCATTCTAGGAGGTCTGGAAGCATGTCTGTCAAAATGATTTTTAAAGTTTGGGTTTACAGAATTCTTAGTTTACGAAAGCCAAGCAATAATAAACTCAAGACCGTCAAATATGGGGTATCTAGGCTAGAAGGGCCATAGCTAGATTACTAACCTCCGGAGGAGTGTTAAACCTAACCTTAACCCTTACCCTAACCCTAACCCTACACCCTCCTTAATGTAGAGAAAATCAAAATGTGTTAATTGTGAAAATCAAAGCGTTGCAGCTAGCGAATTTCACCTTGAGAAAGCGTCATTTCCAGCGCACCTCACAGTTTGAGAAGGAGTATACACAAATCTAAGCGCCCCAGCCCTAGCTCACTTACGTACTTCTTGTAAATATGCTAGCATAATTACAGCGAAGATCAAACCCAGGACAACGGCAGGAGCCAAAGACGGCTGGCCCACCCCCCTTATTTAGAAGCAGCGTATAGAAGGGTACGTGGTAAGATGAATAGTGAATCCAAAAGAGTACGTATGAAAAGACAAGAACAAAAAAAAGAAGAGAAAGAGAGAAAAAATTGAATAATATAATAATAAGACAAAGAGAAGAACATCTTAAATTACAAACCAGGCTGCCAATACAAACAGGTACGATACAATTAGAAGAAGAATATTTTTATATTATATTGAATCGAGATGGACACTTTTAGAGAGATTCTGCAACTATATAAACAGGGTGTTGTAAGTGGAAGAGCTCTAAACTCATTCCTTGAAGCTTTTTAACAACTAGCATCTACATCAAGAAAGCGTACGAATACAGCTCCACCTGAACCTCCTTGGTACTCTGTAAGCGCAGACCTATTAAGCCTAATGACGTAATAGAAAGTAAACCCGCCTGTTATAACAAATTCTGTAGGTAAGAAAGCTACGTATGGAAATATGAGCGACCCAGCGTTAATACGCTATTACGCACTTCAGTTTCTAAGTGGAATTCCTCCAAAAACTAAAACTCAGACGCCTCCGGCGGCCGGTTCACTCCCTTTGCCAAATGTGAAGTGTTCTTATTCAGTTCTAGATAATGAAGGAAAGCCTTCGGAATCATCTAGCGCTTTGTGTAGCAAATCTTCATTAAACAACCGTTGAATATTCGGGTATTATACTTTCTATAGTGAGTGTGATAATTACTCCAGCAGTTCCCATCTGTTAAACAACTAATGTTGCATCAGTAGGTAAGTCTACATCTATAAAATTGCTATAGCTAAATTCAGAGTTGATATCACCAACACGATGTGTTTTTGTTTCACTTAAGACAAGTATTTTGCCAGGAGTTTAAAGTACTCGTAGCGCTCCTGCACTTGTAAAACATTTTCCACTTAATGATATTCGGTAGAATGCAGCGGTTTCGATGGTGATTGTAGAAGAATCTTCTTCACCTTTTTCACACATCGCGACATTGGTCCAATCTGAACCTCTTTTTCCAGTGACTGAAGTGCCAACTTGAGTGTACACACCTACTGCAATTTCTAGTCGCTTTTTGTGTTTTTCACGTCTTCTATGATGTTTTACACGACGGGCGTGGTAGTTTTTACCGGACTAAGCAAAGCTTTGAAAGCCTCACGCGTAGGTTTATCTACGTCTGAATAGTTCCAAGAAGATATGACTATATTTTCAGACAGAATTATCTTCTAGTTGGAATTTTTCAAAATTTTTCTCTCTATTTTGTCGTAAGTATACTTCTACTGCTCGGCGAAAGAGATCGTTTGTTGATTCAAATTCATGAACCGAAGTTTCAGCTGCGTTTCAGTTTCGAATGCTATTTTATTGTTTTTCCAGTAGGAGACGTTACTAAAGTTACATTTACTTCGCTCATACCGGGGGGGGGTAAAATCCATTAGGAGAGTTCAAAACAGGTTAATCTCCTTGGTCTCCTTTAAGCCAATCAGCTCCTGCCTGTCCTTGAGGTTCTTGACGTTCTGATGGCCCCTGAGGCCCTGTGGCTCCAGTATCTCCTTTAGGCCTTGAGCCCCTCGAGGTCACGCGGGCCCTGCAGACCCCGGCACTCCTCTTGGAACTGTTAGACCTCTAATGCCTTGTTGCCCTTGAGGTCCCTGAGGTCCTTGACGTCCTTAAGGCCCTTGAGCTCCTGTGGCCTCAGGCGCACCATCACTTCCATTGGTCCCATCAGTTCTGTCATCTCCTCTAGGACCCTCATCACCTTTCCCTCCTTTTGGTCCTCGAAGACCCGTATCTCCTTGAGCCCATGTAGCTCCTGTATCACCTTTTTTTTCCTTTGGTCCTCTAGGATCCGTATCTCCTAGAGACCCCTCAGCTCCTGTGTCACCTTTATCTCCCTTAACTCCTCTTGGGCCTCTAGGTCCTGGTGGTCCTACTTTTTCAGATCCATAACCATCATCAGTTCCACCGATTACTAATGTTGCCATTAGTTTGATGCGACGGTTAGTTTGATGCGATGTTTATTTTGATGCGAGGTTTATATACTTACTTTATATAATAGAAAATTTTTTTTATTAATTACTGGATTTATATTTGACCGCGAGACAAATCTATGACGAGCCTCCAGCCAGACCCGCGATTTATTTGAAAGCTTGAGCTTTACCTTCACGACGTGCGCTTTCAGCAGCGGCGGCAACAGCTTCTTCTTTTTCACGCTCTAAGTTCTTATTTGTCTTTTTAATCTCCTTGAGTAGAGAAGCTACATCGGAAGCCTATTTCGAATTCATCTTGAATAACGCGTTTACGCTTGTTAAAACGCCGCATTTGATCTAGAACCTGTTCAAACTCTTCATGTGAGACTCGGCTGTCACTGTGAGCACGTGACGTAATATTACCAACAATCATAAGACTCGTCGCAGCAGCTTGGGCTATGCGATTTTGCTGTTTAGCCTTTCTATCAAACTTTTACAAAGAACACGCCCAACACCTAAGATCAACCCGCCAGCGACTGCAAAAGCTTCAAGAGCGGCCCCAGCCGGAGCGCCCACACCAGATAGAGTGTGAGCAATACCTCCAGTTCCTGTCACGACTGTTAAGGCACTCGATGCAGCAGATAAGGTGTCGAGTGTCCAAGTAATGCGCGTGTATTTCTTACGCAGCTTATGACGAGCGTCACGCTCTTGGCGGAGCTCTGCCTCAATGTTTAAAATGCGAACAAGGCGAAAGTTGCTCGTTTCGATTGATGAAGGGGGTGATAGAACGTTTTCTACTCCTTGGTATTCATATTCACGTTTTAAACCAGGATATATCCGTGGTACTGGCCTAGTAACGTCCACTGGCTCGAATGGAGGTGCGCTTGCAGTTTCCATTTTCTGGCAGGATTATATATACATGCAGAAAAAATTGGTCTGTTAGTCTGATGTGTTATAATTAGTCTGATGTGATATGATATAATATGGCACTCATAAATTTCGACACACCCACCGCTAAAAAATCAAAGCGCCACCATTGGATGATGCCCGAAAGCCATTATCTGTTTGTAGGGCCTACTAATTCCAGTAAAACGAACCTTTTAATTAACATCATTATGTGTTGGCTTGATTGCACTAAATCAACTATTTACACAAGAAGTCGCGACCAGGAAAAATATCTGATTCTATCAGAGTTCTACGAAAGCATCGGCCTGGAAGAATGTGTTGAATTAAGAGACCCTGTTGATGTAATTCCAGTAGAGGAATTGGACACTTATACAGAGACAGTAGTCTTTAACGATATTCTGCTCGATTCAAAAAGCTTAAACCCAATCAAAGAGTATTTCTCAGCAAGTTGACATAAGAATGTCACAGCCATATAATTAGCGCAAAACTATATGACGTCCCCAAGTACATTCATCGAAATACCGGCTGTATTGTGCTTATGAGAGTTCTTTACCAGCGCGACGTGAGAGAAATTGCAGCTGACCACGCTGATGGTATTACAAAAGAGCAGCTAGCGGCGGCTTACCATGAAGCCACTAAAAAGAAGTACGGCTACTTTGTAATCGATCGTACTGCAGAGGAGGTTCCTATTCACTATCGGAAGCGTTTTGACGGAATTCTGGTAGCCCCGAAGTGGTAATCACTTTTTTGAAGACATCATTAGACTTATTCTTGTTGGCTCTTTTATATTTTGGAAGATGAAGATAGCTTCAACGGTTTCATCAGGCCAACCCGAGGCGTCGTATTTTTGAGAAATCGGAACGAAATTTGCTATGAAGGAGAGGTAATTTAAAGACTTTCCAGTAAACCAAGACATATCAGCCGCCATACGGCTAACATGGTTGCATTGAATTTCGTTGAAAGGAATGTTGTGTTTTGAGCAGATTTTATACGTATACGTTCTTACCTTATTAAAATGAGAGTAAATGACTTCTCGCAAGGATCTATAGACGATTTTTCTGTATAACGTGACTCTTCATCCGATTCCACTGTATCACTTGAAACAGGCACGGGCAGGGTAAAATGCTGTTTATTATCTTGAGATTGTGAATCAATAGATGCTAGAACAGACTGCAAAAAGTCACTCAAGCGGTTAAGGATACTCAACAGCAACTTGCCCAACGGCTTGATGATCTAGTCATTTTAACAAAAGACAAACCATCTTGGAAGGCTATAGAGAATTCAAATTCGCTTGATCGGTTGGAGGCTGGTGAGTATATAAACGACATAGATTTTGAAAATCTTGGAAAATCTATTGGCCCGTCTACAAGAAGAACTGCTTCTTCAGCTGACCGAGAGCTATGTAAAAAAACCTCGAACGTTACAATGTTTTAAAAGAAAAAAGAAGAAGTCGCCCCAAACGACTCTTTAAAACAACACGAACAGGAACTGGAGTGCACTATTATAATAGCCCATCAGAGCTTATTGACCGCCTTCACCTTTCCTGCAAGTCTGTAGAGGCTGGTAATGACTCTCGTGAGTTGAAAAACGATATTGAAGCGATTTTAACAAAACTGCTAGACGAAAGTGCGATATCGAAAAGTTATTACCGAAAAATTAGAAATTAATACGTGCGTTAAAAATTTTCTTCTTATATATATTATACAGAGCTATTGTTCATTGTTGATATAACCATAATGACTGGAGTATTAGAAGACGAAATTAGCATTGAGATAGACTCAACAAGAGCCATTGCGGCGCACGATGGAGAAGCGAATGACTTTCAAATTGGCTTTAGGCCACCTATACCTTTAGAGGTTAACAAAAAAGTGGCTCTTACTGAAGCTAGTTTGTGCAATTCGTGAAAAAATGTCATTACAAAAAACAATCAACTTGAGTTTGAGATAATAAAAGGAAACTATGGTGATACTGATGGTGCACAGAGAGGAGAGCTTAAACAGACTCCAATTCAACGGCAAAAAATCACAATACCTCCAGGCGCTTACAACATTCCCGATATCAATCAAGCTATTGAAAATGCTTTGAAAGCATTGGGCATAAAGTTCGCACATGAAGATGAAACCGCAAGACGTGATCCACCCTTTGTGCTCTCAGTAAATATTCCCACATCTAAATCTGAGATTACTATTAAAGGTGACCTTGTAGTTTCCTTTGACACAAATAACAGCATGGGCCCTATTCTTGGGTTTGCTGTTGGTGGAGATGATATTACTAGAGGAAAGACTTTAAGTCAGAATCGAATTAACATTACAGATGTACAGAAGATCCATATTCACTGCTCCCTTGTTAATTCAAGTATAGTAAAGGGGAAACCTAGTGATGTTATTAAATCGTTTACTCCAAACCGAGGACCAGGACGTTTGTTGGAAATAAGTCCTAGTCCACCGACCTACTTACCACTCATAAAAACTAGCCTTATTATTAAAGTGAGAATGGAAATCACTGATCAGTCAGGAAATATGATTGATTTAAATGGGGAGCAAGTAACTTACACTTTAAACATCCGTCCAAAAATGTAATCATACACGCTCATAAGCGGATTCCGATTCAGAAGCTGTTGCCATAAGGGCTTATTTTCTATATATAATATACTAGGCAAAATGATATTTCCTATGATTAGACGTGGTATAGTTCGTCGAAAAATTATCGGGGGGCTATTGATGGGAAACCTCGTGGGCCTTGCTGGTAAGGCAAAGTTTGCGCTATTCAGTGCAGGGAAGTCCGCAGCTACAGCCTTAGGATCTCGCGTTTGTAAGTTTGCTCCAAAAATTAAGAATGTGGCCGTGGCGGCTGGAAAAAAGCAATTCGTGACACGGCTACAGCAGCCAAAGAGGCTGTTATATCGACTGCAAAAGAGCAGTTCTCGCCTGAAAACGTAAGCAGTCTTGTTGCCGATCTCGCCCGCGGAGACGTTAAAGGAGTGGCAAGAAAAGCTAAATCACGTGCATCTGCATTGGCTCGTGCTGGGGCTGAAGCTGGTATTAGTACTGCAAAAACGTGCGCAAAAAGTGCTCGCACTGCTTTTTAACGAAAGAAGCTAGATCTAAACTTAAAGAGCTGGTTGGAACTTCTGAAGCTAGAAAAGCTCTAGTATCGCGCGCTAAAAGCCTTGCTAAGCAGCAGCTGACTTCTCGAGACTTATGTATTCTAAGCAACCTCGTGTCAGGTAACGGCATAATGTATGCCTAAATATCACATCAGACTAAATATCAGAAAGAATAATTAAACTACTTCGGTCTGATGATCGGCAAACGCAAAGTTTTTATAATATATATACTGTACGAACAACAAACTATCATAACAGTGGCTACGGACATGATATTCCCAGCACTTCGACTCTTTGACGAGCCCATCGTTGACCGCTCTGTTGAGCGTCTGCAGTACAAAAGAGTTCTTCCCCGCGATCCAAATTTCGATAATAAGAATATCAATATTGACACTGGGAACGTTGACCAGCTTATATGGCTTCACAGAGCCGTTCTTGAAGTTCGAGATCGCATGGTAAAGAACGAGGGCACGAATTATGATGCCGCCGACAATGTCGCTCTGGCAAATGGTGGCTGGAGCCTGTTTGAGACGGTCCAGATCCAGGTTAATAACAAGACCGTTGAAGAAATAAGTCAGTATGCTTCAACTGTCAACATGATCATGCGGCTTGTAACTTATTCGGATGATTCGTCCAGGAGCACCGCCACGAGTGCTTTCTGGTACCGCGACAGCAGAGCTACCAGTGGGGCAGTTTCTAATAAGCATGTAAACAGAACTAACGCTCAGTTGCTTCCTGCTGCTATTATAGGTAACGGTGTCGCTTTGAATGGCGGCAACTTCCGGGCTAACTTTAACTTAAACTTTAACGCAACAGAGAACCCTAACTTCAACATTGGTTTCGCCAGTGGCCGCCAGCTCTGCGCGGGCGCCAAAGACGTTACCATGATGCTTCTCCTCGCTGACATCCTAGGCTTTGCCAAAGATATTGATTCAGCTTTCATAGGTATAAAGTTCAATCTGAATCTCCCTCGTGCTTCTGCTGAATACTCACTTCATAGAGCAAATGAGGTAGATGCTGGAAAATTTCAGATAAAATATCTTTCGCTCTGGGTTCGTTTCATCAGACTTCGATCGAAGTTCAAACCATAATAGAAAGCAAGTTGGTTGCTGGTTACACACGCATGCTATACTTTGAGCAAGGTCGTATTTACCGAGAGAGATACACCAGAGGTCAAACCACCGTCTCATGGCGTGTGACGACAAACGGAAGTGAAGAGCTACCAACACACATCTTCGTAGCGTTCCAAGATGCAGAGTGCTCAGACAATCAAGTACAAACTATACATGTCTTTGATAATGCTCATTTGCTTCAGATTTATGAGCGGATGAATAACAATCACAAGTATCCTGAAGAAGAGCTTGAAGTCAATTAAACAGCTGCTGAAAGAAATTACAGCAGAGGTTACATGATGCTCCAAGACGCTGTGATGAAATACAGCCACCCGGATACAGGCTCTCAAGTAAACTTAGGAGACTTCGCAAACCTCTTTCCTATTTACAACTTTCACGTTAGTCTTCATCCTGAAACTTTGAAAAAAGCTCCGGTAAACATTGACGTTCGTTGGATCTTAGGTGGCCCTTTTAATAGTGCTATTAATGCTGGTGGTGAACAGGCGTACCACGTGTACTGCTTCGTGCTTAGCGAGCGTTTCCTTCGGCTCAATGCGATTAACGGTAAAGTAGACATAATGGTTTAGTCTGTTTGTCTGATGTGATGATTAGTCTGATGTGATATGTTACGTTTAATCCGATTACTTCGAAGCAGAATTAATTAGAAAATTTAAAAAAAATAAAAGTTTTTCGACTGTTTATATACGCAAATTGTTTTGCAAATGCACAAAAATGTCGGACATTGACAACGCAATATTCGTTAAAGCTCTCAGACCCGACATGGAGCGAGTAATCACTCAGGAGTTTAAAGGCGCTGGTAGTAATCTTCCTGGGTCAAGAAGTATAGAAGGTGGTAGCTTTATTGGAAATCTTGTTGGAAAACTCATACCTACGGTCATTAAACTCATACCAAAAGTGTTACCGTCTCTAGGCCTAGCAGCTATATAAGGTGCTATCCCCGGGAGCACGCAAAAGCAGTTGCTGGTAGTGATATAGTTAGAAGAAGAGGTATCACACCATTTAATGGACCTGAGTATAATAACAGTCTTCTTGATTTCGGTAGTAGCTCTTGTAAGAAAGTTCGTTTTGGATACACAGTTCACGGTATTAAACTTTCAAAAGATCAGAAAACTACCTTGGCAAAAGCAGTTAGAGACAAAAGCGGAGTAACTTTACGAATTACCAACAGCGCTCTTGAAGGTCCTGATATGCTTATGCTTACTAATACACAGATAAAGCGAATATTGGGTGCAAGATCCAAAGGATCTGGAATCGATCTAAAATTGTCTAAGAGTCAGATTACAGCCATGACGCGCGCGCAAAAAGGTGGATTCCTTGGTTCTTTGCTTACAGGTGTAGCTGCTCCCATCGTAGCGCCCGCCCTAGGAAAAATCCTTGGATTAGGAGCGTCGGGGGAAGGAGTATACCTCCCCAGGATGCGGTGACGCGGGTGCGGAAGTGGAAGCCGCTATCAAACAAAGATATCAGTCGTATAGTAAGTGGTAATCTAAAAGCAGTAGCTAAAGGTTTTAGGGGGGTGTTTTCAAAAGACATAATTCTTAAAGAGCCTCTTTAAGCTGAAGAAAGTGTTATAATCAACTTACAAGACTTTCTCGATGGAGGTTGTACTCACTGGATTTGCGCCTTTGCTGATGAGTTCTGTGTAGATTACTTTGACAGCTTCAGCCTTCCGCCATCTGACGTAGTTAAAAGTGGATGGAACGGTCAAAACTTGTTGTTTGCTATTCTTGTAAAGAGATACAAGATTGGCGCTCCATTATGTGTGGGTGGTACTGCCTTTTCTTCTTACAAGATCGGGTTCACAATCGGTCTGCGACAGATATTCTGTTACATTTCGATTCGCGCCCTTCAGCGCATAACGAGTGTATTGTAAAACGGTTTGCTAGATAAAATCTAAGAGCGCGCTAATAATTAACATCAGACTAAATTTTTGTGCATTATATAGAGATGCTCATCGCTTACTGTTTGTACTGTAAGAAACAACAACTTGTTGTCAAAGGAAAAATCGAATATACAAAAAACCAACCTAGGCTCACGGGGCGCTACCGAGTGTGTGACAGAGGCGTCTCCTAGTTTTTTTCTAAAAGTGAATTTCTGGATAAAAAAGGAGGAAGAATAAGAGGTTGGAATTGTGCGCTTCCATTCGGTATTAATACCATTGATTTGGCAATCAAAGCCGCTGATTAAATTTAAAATACCAGAAAAGCTTGGTGAGCATAACACAACAAACTAAAACATAGTCAAGCGAAAATGACGGTCGCGTTTTGTATGCGTTGCAAAAGACTGCAACCAGTTATAGATGGTATAGTTGTAAATCATAACGGCAACTCCAGAATTGCAGGGCGCTATGGTGTATGTGGTAGTGCTGTTTCTAGGTTTCTTTCCCAAAGAATCTCGTCGTAATGGAGGAAAAATAATCCTTTCTACGGACGGAAGCGTTGAAGAACGCCTCGCAGAGGCGTACTACAGTCCTGCGGGGTACTGGCGCGGCATTATTGCTATCCCAAAGCTAGCAAAAGAAGCTGGCGTCTGCGAGGATGAGGCTCATGAATGCCTAACAGGCCATCTGGCAGATCTACTTTCCTGTACCAGCGCTAAATGCTATCCCACGGTCGTCTACGTAGCAAGTCTGTATAAGGAGGCCCAGGCAATCACAGACAAGACAGCGACTCAGGTTGGGAAGGCGTTAGAGTCGATTTATGCCCGTGTGCCTCTTCGAAGGCTTAAAGTTTTACAAGTCGAACTTGGTTCGGAGTTTCTCGGGGCTGTGCAAAAAGCGTGTGATAAAAATGGTGTCTTGATTCGACATGGTAAGGTTTGGTTTCATAGAGATCAGGGGATCGTAGAAAGATTCAACCGAATTTTGGCGGAGCGATTGTTCGGTAACCAGTATCATTGCGAGCTGGCTGAGCTTGGAACTCGGAACAAAGAATGGTTATCAAGATTAACTGAGGTGGTTAAAGCGCTCAATAATGAAACTACCCGTTTGACGGGTGAAAAGCCCTCCCTTGCGATTCGGAAGAAGAGCTTTAAGGCCAAACCCGCTGCGCTGGCGCTTCGTCCAGTTGGTTTCAAAGAGCGACGCTTGCCATCGGATGTTATGGTGCGGTATTTGTATGCGCCTGGCGAACTTGAGGGTGGCGAACGGCGTAGGGCGACCTATCCTGTATGGAGTGTGACCTCCCATCAGGTCGAGTGGGCTGTGTTTGAGGGAGGGAAGCCTGTGTTGTATTATTTGAGCGATAGGCCGAAGATATGCTGACGCGATTGTACGCGAGGAGCTCCAAGTGGTGCCCTTTGGGACCAAAACACCACCGGCTTAGTCGATGGGGTCCTGTCACGCTTTTTATGAAAGCTTTCACTACCATGTACTACCTTACGCTTAGCCGTGGAGCAGCTCATCTACTGTAATTATCACATCAGAACTAATTATCAGCATAATTACGCATTTATTATTTATTCGCCTGCGGCACCGGCTTCCCTATGCCCGCCTGCTAGGGTAGAGATCCCATCGGCCGCGAACCAGCGATTCGTGTCCAGCGGGCTCAATGATGTCTTGTTGACATGCTCGCCGAAGATATGATGCCCACGGCTGCGCAGCATATCCATACCGTTGCGGAAGCCCTTTGCCTCAAATAGCGCCTGTTTTTACTGGGCATGACTGATATGCTTTTTCACGACGCCTTTTCAACACCTTTGGCTTTGCGCTCCTCCAGACCATCGGCTTTCAGGATAGAGTACATCTTGGGCCTGAGCCCCACAAACTCAGCGGTAGGCGTCCCAGCGCACTCGTCCTTCATTCCCCCACCACTTTCTTGTTGGCTGTGCTGAACAGCGGTTGGTCTTTGGGGTAGTTGCTGGTGTCGTATTGACCAGCGTTGCGTCTCATGTCGGCGTACAGGTGCTCAGTCTGGATCTCCAGCACAAGGCTGTCGGTGTCGGTGTAGAGGAGCTCTGCTGACGACCTGTACAGCACCTTGAGATAGTTGTAGTACCAGACAGACTGCTTTTATTCATGTGAACGGCTGCGAGGTCTCTCGCATCGCCAAAGGTAAGAGGCCGATTGTATGTCGGGTTGGCGATAAGTTTGCGGAGTCTCTCGGTCTAGCTTGGCAGGAGAAGCTTCACATCGACACGCTTTTGGAGGTTCACCATCGTCTTGCCAAAGACGCTGTTGTTCAGCAGCTTGTAGAGGTTGACCTGAAAGTCACTCTATGCCTTCTTCCGGAGTTCGGTATTTTTCCGGATGTAGAGCTCCATTCATGGGCTTTGGTCGAAGCAGAGCGCTCTGTGGATATTTTTCAGGCGCATGCCAAGCAGCAGATAGAGCTGCAGATTCCGATAGTGCAAGACGTATCGGGCCTTGTCGCGCAGATTGGGGACCAGCTTTTCGACCTCGTGAGACGCACCCCCATACATCTTTTTGAAGAGAATTTGCTGGTAATCCGACATCAAAGCGTTGTCGACCTTCAGGCGTCCTGGCGCTAATGGATATGCATTGTGCTCGTCGTGCAGCTCTTCTGGATACTCCAGATCGACTTTGAGAATGTAGCCCTTCTCTGCATGTACAGGCTGGTTCAGGGCCGTCTTCACATCCTCTTGGAGGACTCACTCGAACGCGCCTTTTAGGAGCGGCTGCGACATCGCCCAGCCGTACAGGTTGTTAGCGTCGTAGTACTGGATCCATCTTTGGAGCTTCCCCGGATCGTAGTCTGGCACCTTGGAATTGTTGGCCTTGGCGAAGCGCCTGCTGGCCATGCTGATGCCACCCCGCAGGCCCTTCTAGATGAAGAGATGCATTCAATGTCGGTGAGCAGCTCGAGCTCCAGCCCTGTGTGCTTGAGGAGAGCGTCCCAGCTTAGGCCCGGGCTTGTGTAATAGTGGGCCGTGTCTAGCCGGTATTGCTCGAGGCACAGCTTTCGGAAGTTGTCGAAAACGTCAGCGAGGAGGAGGACATAGGTCCGAAGGTAGAGGACGTGGTAGTCGACGAGGGTTGTGCAGACGAAGGTGTCCCAGACCCTTTTTTTTTTGGCGTAGTCACCGTCGGTGATGCCTTCGCCGGAGAGCTTGTTGTAGAAAGCCTCCTTTGGCAGGAGGCTCTCCTCGTCCAATCGGAGCAGCTGTCCATATACTCGTAGGGGTAGATACCCTTCCGGAGCAAGAGGGTAAGCCTCTGGAGGGTCGGCTCCTAGTCTGCTGTGATGCGCATGTCTTGCGGGTCACTGGCTTTCACCAGTCCATCCAGGCATGAGAGCATGAACTGGGCGCTGTCGATGAATCGGAGCTGGCCGATGCTGAACGAGATGTATTTCTCGGCGTTGTTGGGGATACAGGTGACCTTCCCTTCAGTCTCTGTGCTAGTCTGCATAATGAGATGGCTGACGCAGCCCCAAAGGTTGTGAAAGACAAGCGTTATGGTTGTCGTCTTCGGGCTGAGTCGCAACTTCAAGTTGCACTTATTGTTGGCCGCACCTCTGTACTTGCCAGTTATGTGGCAGTGGTCTCGCACGTAATTGCCTTCGAGGGGCTTGCAGCAGACGTGGCAATTTGTGGCTTTCTTGTGACTCCCCCAGTCCTTTCCTGTCATATGCAACTGATGGCAACTGATGGTAACGGGCGGCCGTTCGTGTGCTGTTATTGGATTTCAAGAAAGCTTTGATCTGATTGATCATAACTTATTGTTTAAAACTACTTTCATTATATATATCGAAATGTTTTACACTGGATTATGGATTTCCTTTTAGGAAACAAAGAGTAAAGCTGAAATTCGATTGCTTTTCAGAGTGGCAACTAATTTGATTTCCGCCAGCAATAAGCGTTTTCCTCCGCGTTTCTAAGATTACAAGTAGAATACGCCATGTTGATATATGTTCAACTTTTACGTCACAAGTCATTAGCATACCGATCAAAAAGTTCGCAAAAAAATACTGAAAATCGTGACTTTGAACGTCCGTAAAATCACTTCACCAATCCATTTTCAATTATAACTGCAGATTTAAAATCACTGAAACAAGGTCTTTCAATTTAGCTAATAAAAAAGTGGGGCTAAAATTGTAATATAAACACTTTAAAAATAGACTCAATAAACTGAATAAACTAAGAAAATATATGTTTAATGTCTGAATTTCAAGATTTTTATCGAATTCTGACCGTTTCCTTGCCACATTGGATACCCCATGGATCTGCCCTGTATAATACGTATTTACCGACTGGAGGTCCGTATACGGAAAAATATTTTCACAAGGTCTGCAACTTATGTTGACTAAATTTGATGCTTTTCACCAAACTTCGCTTTGTCTGGACAGTAAAATGGAATCTTGCATCGACATCTTTCATCTGAATACACCTTGCTTACTCGTTAAACAATTTACATCGCTTTCAAATCAATTTTATAAAATTTGAATTTCACTTCGTAAACAAATACATTGCAAAAATATGTTGAGACTAAATTGGATTTTCTACAAACTTTGCTTCGTCTGGATAGTAAAGTTCACTCTGGCTATGATAAATATCATTTTAAAATATTCTGCCTACTCGTTCAACAATTTACATCGCTCAAGTTTGTATCCAATGGAGCATAGGCATTCGTAGGAGCCTGGGATATTTATGCATGAGTGATATTTGCCACAAGGAGAAGACTGACATTCGCCGATATCTAATGTTTCACAATAAAGTTGTTTGAAAATGTGTACCATAAATTAAGCAATTTTATGTCTAATTTAAAGATGTGTAATACATAAATATAAAATTTTTGTTTAATTTTTTACGTTTGAATATTTCTTAATTGATTTTACGACAATGTAAAAAAATAGTTGTCCTAAAATTATAATACATGTATTTGATATGAACAAATCAACAAGTAAAACGTCAAATAAATTCTGTAACAAATGAGAGTATAGTGAGATCTTTGATTTTTAGGACTGTATGGCATTAATCAATTAAATTCACATGAAATGCTTACTTTAAACAAGCTTAAGTCAGTTTTAATGTAACATAAACCACTAATTGTTATTTATTCACTTAATCAGCAGAGACTTTCGAGAAACGCCCTTCTTGAATTAGCTAATAATTTGTGCATTTGAACACAAGACCTTGTCAAGCATTTCCCATATTTTAATATTTCAAGCAGTTTTCAAAGAATTTTCATGAAGTCACGTAAGCTTGCAACATAAGTTAAAATATCTAGAAAGACCAACTTACCGATACAATTCTTTTTGGATTTGTCAAGAATGTATCCAAAGGAGCATAGGCATTCGTAGGAGCCTGGGATATTTATGCATGAGTGATCTTTGCCACAAGGAGAAGACTGACATTCGCCGATATCTAATGTTTCACAATAAAAATGTTTGAAAATGTGTACCATAATTTAATAATTTTATTTTATGTCTAATTTAATGATGTGTAATAAATAAATATGAAATTTTTTGTTTAATTTATTACTTTTGAATATTTCTTAATTGATTTTACGAGAAAGTAAAAACATAATTGTCCTAAAATTTTCAAAGTATTTTCATGAAGTCACGTTAGCTTGCAACATAAGTTAAAAGATCTAGAATGACCAACTTACTGATTTAAATCAAACCTAGTTCTTACATAGCTAATAGGACTATGAATTATGAAATGTGACGTGTACCTACGACGGTTGCTATTTTGAATTATTTTCATCATTAATAAAAAACCCGAAAAACTACTTAGCCATTTAAAGCAATGAGTTTAACTTTTGAAAAATTCACACAACAAGGGCATATCAATTATCTCATCCTGTCGTTGCAAGTGTCGGAAATTTTGAGTTTGTTAATTCAAGATGTTGGATTATCTTTGCAAAAGAAAATGCATCGACTAACTAAATTATATGAAATTAAAGCATATCATCTACACCAAACAAGCTGGACGGTTAGCCCGCAATAAATCCTTTAAAAAATTTTTTTACAAGAAATGGAAAAATCATATTTGATCCAAGCATGTCGTCATAGATATGCATATCTTGGTATGAAAAGCATAGGTATTTGGAGACGTTGCATCTTGCCGTAAAATTTTAAAAAAATATTATTCAATCAAGCCTTATTCATTGCTCCATCAAGCAGTGTTCATTTTCAAATTTATTGTTTTCTAAGTAAATCAACACAGAAAAACCAACAAAACAAGACTAAATACAAGCAGGTTGGCTACAACCAGGTACAAAACTAGAACGATGATTGGAGGGGGGGGGTGAATATTTATATATGTGCGAATATTTATGTTTTGTGACGTAATGTGCTCAGCAGTAGGGCGTAACGGACAAAAAAGTTATGTAAATAGGAATGGCTAAGAAGGTATGGCATTTTCATTATTGCCTAAAAGCAGGTCTTTTGAATTTATATAAGTTTGGGGAAGCTTTATCTAAGGTTCCGTTTTTGACACATTTACTCGGGTAAACCTATTACTAAACATAACTCTCAATTATTTTTGATATTTAAGTGACCATTCCCTGCATACCAGTCCTTTATTGACTTGACATCTTTAAGTATGAACCAAGATATACTTGCATTTTTTCAGATTGGCCAAATTGGGTACCACATTAATATTAGTTGAATATGTTAAACTATTTTTGGCGATAAGAGAATTATTTGTCTTCTAGCCATTAACACTTCACCTTGGGCCATTGATTGAATCACTCTTAGTTGCATAAAAAGTTCAGAATTCCCTTTTTGTGTTAAACAATCTGCTACATGGTCAAATGAGTTCTCTAGTGCTAACATTTTTTGGCAGTAAAACAATAACTAAAGAATGCACCAATTTTACTACAAAATGGTACATTTATGTAAAGTGCCTAAAGTATTGATAATTATAGAAACTACTCACAATTTAAATTACGTCTCTCACGTTGACAGATAAAGTTAAGTTGATGCCCACAACTAATGTCCATCCACCTGTATATATGAATTGAAATTGAAACGCAGTCCTCTAAAACACCAGGTTCTCTCCAATGCCATGATGTGAAATTGGGCTTTCCATTTTGAACTGTGTAAAATTGATTGTCGCTTTTATTGCGATACAAACCAATAAATAGATTGTCATAGTGTTCCTTCATGATGATAATGGAAATGGCATTATTCTCAGCACTATTTTTTGGAACAGCAAGATCTCCTCCCATCTGTTGACAAAGTTTTCTTCCTTTATTCCATGTTGCTACTTTTGCACTGAAGAAATAACAAGATGATTCTAAATGCAACCAATAAGAAGGACAGCTTGCTAGACGAATGAAAAAATAAATAAGACAACAATAATAAGTAATTGTTTTCAGAATGATTTGTACGAATAGAATAAAATATTTAATATGCACTTTTTAACTGTTAAAGCTGATTAAAAATGCTTAAACAGGCAGGATTGTGTTTTGCAGACAGACGTTGTTTAAAACAAGTCTTTCAATACCTAAAGGGTTTTTAAAGAATGAGGAGGCTCTTTCAGCAGGTTTTGTAGAGTAGCCACAAGTTGCTGAGAAAAGTATAATAGATTAAAATTCTTAAAAAAATTGTATAGAAATTGTAAAAGAAATTGATTGTGAAGCTTATGTAGTCCGGCTAACACTTAAAATTTTAATCATAAGGGGAAACCTTTGTGTTTAAATGGATGGTTATAATAATAGTGCACCAAAATGTGCATGAACTTGAGTTAAGCTATCAAATATAGCTCATTTTTATGCCCATTTCAAATAACATTTCCTAATTTTCCAGATTAAAGTCAATTTCATTGTAATCTGTGCTAACATGAAATTTTTTTATGTCTGATTAGAAAATTCCAGTCTAACTCTAATAGCGTTAAATTGAATAGTAAAAAAGTCATAAAAATTTTATTCAGTAGAAATTACCCAGTAGAAATTTAATGCCATCTACTGAAAAACGTTATTACACATTATTTACATACTTTAAATTGAAAATGTTAAAAATTCAGTTTCTCAAGGTCGTGTTATGATAGGATAAACGACTGAATTTTGTGAAAAAGTGTTTTTAAGCGAATGAAATCATTACTAGGTATTATTATTATTTGTTAAAAATTGCTTGTTTCATGTTTCACACGCTGGAAACCTACAGAACACAAGCATTGCATGTAAGATATGGATATTATTGACTACTGTGAATTACATTTGAAGTGGGGATGCTGTTTTTCAATGCACTCAATTTCAGAATATAAAGTCAATTTCATTGTAATGTGTGCTTACATGAAATTTTTTTATGTCTGAATAGAAAATTCCAGTCTAACTTAATAGCGTTAAATTAAATAGTAAGAAAGTCATTTGAAATTTTATTAAACCCAGTAGAAATTTAATGCCATCTACTGAAAAACGTTATTACCCATTATTTACATACATTTTTTGACCTTATTTATTTTACCTCTTAAAAATATTGCTTATTTAGGTTTTTAAAGGAAGTGAATGCTTAACAGTAAAACCTAATTTTCTTACATCGAAAGTTAACAAGATATGTATGAATGAACATTATCAGTGCATACCACCCATACTAAGCGGCGGATGACTAATTGCGCGGCCTGTAATCTTAGAAAAATTTGTGGGACTTTAAGTGATACAACTTTTGAGGACGTTTCCGTTGCTTATGCTCCTTTGCCTTTGCTTCAGTTTTGTTACTCATAGTGTAAACATTATAGAATAAATTTAAATTTTAAAGAGATAAACTCACTACTTTATGAGTTCTATACATAGAGCATTATAATAGTATATCGTACAGTTTCCAACAGGATATATTATTGAAAATTTGATCATTTATCTCATCTAGAATGGCAAAGAGTAAAAACTATGTTTAAAGAGAACAGGACTTTTAAAAACGCGGAAATGTAAGCTTCAGCCTACATAGCCTACTGAGTAATCGGACAACGGCCATATTTGTCTGTTCTTGGAATAAGTTCATAAAGCTACAATCCATTGGTTGAAGATATTTGATGTAATATTATTGAGGTGCACTCATTCTAGGAGGTCTAGAATGGACTAGGTCTGCAAAACATGCTTTTCGGTCAGTGTTTTGAGATACTTGGTCTGGAAGCATGTCTGTCAAAATGCTTTTTAAAGTTTGGGTTTACAGAATTCTTAGTTTACAAAAGCCACCCAATAATAAACTCAAGACTGTCTAATATGGTGTATCTAGGTTAGCAGGGCCATAGCTAGATTACTAACCTCCGGGGAAGTGTTAAACCTAACCTTAACCTTTACCCTAACCCTAACCCTTCCCCCTCCTTAATGTAGAGAAAATCAAAATGTGTTAATTGTGAAAATCAAAGTGTTGCAGCTGGCGAACTTCAACTTGAGAAAGCGTCATTTCTAGCACACCTCACAGTTTGAGAAGGAGTATACACAAATCTAAGCGCCCCAGCCCTAGCTTGCTTACGTACTTCTTGTAAATATGCTAGCATAATTACAGCGAAGATCAAACCCAGGACAACGGCAGGAGCCAAAGACGGCTGGCCCATCCCCCTTATTTAGAAGCAGCGTATAGAAGGGTACGTGGTAAGATGAATAGTGAATCCAAAAGAGTACGTATGAAAAGACAAGAACAAAAAAAAAAGAGAAAGAGAGAAAAAATTAAATAATATAATAATAAGACAAAGAGAAGAACATCTTAAATTACAAACCAGGCTGCCAATACAAACAGGTACGATACAATTAGAAGAAGAATATTTTTATATTATATAGAATCGAGATGGACACTTTTAGAGAGATTCTGCAACTATATAAACAGGGTGTTGTAAGTGGAAGAGCTCTAAACTCATTCCTTGAAGCTTTTCAACCACTAGCATCTACATCAAGAAAGCGTACGAATACTGCTCCACCTGAACCTCCTTGGTACCCTGTAAGCGCAGGCCTATTAAGCTCAATGACGTAATAGAAAGTAAACCGCCTGTTATAACAAATTCTGTAGGTAAGGAAGCTACGTATGGAAATATGAGCGACCCAGCGTTAATACGCTATTACGCACTTCAGTTTCTAAGTGGAATTCCTCCAAAAACTAAAACTCAGACGCCTCCGGCGGCCGGTTCACTCCCTTTGCCAAAAGTGAAGTGTTCTTATTCAGTTCTAGATAATGAAGGAAAGCCTTCGGAATCATCTAGCGCTTCGTGTAGCAAATCTTCATCAAACAACCGTTGAATATTCGGGTATTATACTTTCTATCGTGAGTGTGATAATTACTCCAGCAGTTCCCATCTGTTAAACAACTAATGTTGCATCTTTAGGTAAGTCTACATCTATAAAATCACTATAGCTAAATTCAGAGTTAATATCACCAACACAATGTGTTTTTGTTTCACTTAAGACAAGTAATTTGCTAGGATTTTAAAGTACTCGTAACGTTCCTGCACTTTTAAAATATTTTCCACTTAATGATATTCGGTAGAGTGCAGCGTTTTCGATGGTGATTGTAGAAGAATCTTCTTCACCTTTTTTCACACATCGCGACATTGGTCCAATCTGAACCTCTTTTTCCAGTGACTGAAGTACCAACTTGAGTGTACACATCTACTGCAATTTCTAGTCGCTTTTTGTGTTTTTCACGTCTTCTATGATGTTTTACACGACGGGCGTGGTAGTTTTTGCCGGACGTAGCAAAGCTTCGAGAGCCTCACGCGTAGGTTTATCTACGTCTGCATAGTTCCAAGAAGATATGACTATATTTTCAGCCCTAGAAATATTTTCTAGTTGGAATTTTTCAAAATTTTTCTCTTTATTTTGTCGTAAGTATACTTCTACGGCTCGGCGAAAGAGATCGTTTGTTGATTCAAATTCATGAACCGAAGTTTCAGCTGCGTTAGACATTTTATGTGTTTGTGTGACAAGACTCAACTGAAGTGATAAACACTATAAATATAAAGTGAAAATTTATTGTTTTAGAATTAAGAAAACTCTAAATAGTTAACCTCATATCTTCGCGTCCAGTTAATGGGTATTGTACTAACATATGACATCAATTTGTTAGTGGTATCATGTACAAAACTAACATAAGGCCCCCAACTTTGTTCAAACACAGTAGATCTAATGTTAACCTCTCGTTTTAAGACCGTTTAAACTAAATGTTTAATAATGCTATTTTATTATTTTCGAGTGTTTTTCCAGTAGGAAACGTTACTAAAGTTACATTTACTTCGCTCATACTTGGGGGGGTAAAATCCATTAGGAGAGTTCAAAACAAGTTAATCTCCTTGCTCTCCTTTAAGCCAATCAGCTCCTGCCTGTCCTTGAGATTCTTGACGTTCTGATGGCCCCTGAGGCCCTGTGGCTTAAGTATCTCCTTTAGGCTCTTGAGTCCTTCGAGGTCACGCGGGCACTGCAGACCCCAGCTCTCCTCTTGGAACTGTTAGACCTCTAATGCCTTGTTGCCCTTGAGGTCCTTGAGGTCCCTGAGGTCCTTGACGTCCTTAAGGCCCTTGAGCTCCTGTGGCCCCGGGCGCACCATCACTTCCATTGGTCCCATCAGTTCTGTCATCTCCACAAGGACCCTTATCACCTTTCCCTCCTTTTGGTCCTCGAAGACCCGTATCTCCTTTAGCCCATGTAGCTCCTGTATCACCTTTTTCTCCCTTTGGTCCTCTAGGACCCGTATCTCCTTGAGCCCCCGATGCTCCTGTGTCACCTTTATCTCTCTTAACTCCTCTTGGTCCTCTAGGTCCTAATGCTCCTGCTTTTTCAGATCCATAACCATCATCAGTTCCACTGATTACTAATGTTGCCATTATTTGATGCGACGGTTAGTTTGATGCGATTTTTAGTTTGATGCGATGTTTATTTTGATGCGAGGTTTATATACTTACTTTATATAATAGAAAATTTTTTTTATTAATTACTAGATTTATGTTTAACCGCGAGAGAAATCTATGACGAGCCTCCAGCCTGATCCGTGATTTATTTAAAAGCTTGAGTTTCACATTCACGGCGTGCTCTTTCAGCAGCGGTGGCAACAGCTTCTTCTTTTTCACGCTCTAAGTTCTTATTTGTCTTTTTAATTTCTTTGAGTAGAGAAGCTACATCGACAGCCTGTTTCTTATTTGGAGCGTCGAATTCATGTTGAATAACGCGTTTACGCTCGTTAAAACGCCGCATTTGATCTATAACCTGTTCAAACTCTTCATGTGAGACTCGGCTGTCACTGAGAGCACGTGACGTAATATTACCAACAGTCATCAGAATCGTCGCAGCAGCTTGGGCTATGCGGTCGTGCTGTTTAGCCTTTTTATCAAGCTTTTTACAAAGAACACGCCCAACACCTGAGATCAACCCGCCAGCGACAGCAAAAGCTTCAAGAGCGGCCCCAGCCGGGGCGCCCACACCAGATAGAGTGAGAGCAATACCTCCAGTTCCTGTCACGACTTTAAAGGCACTCGATGCAGCAGATAAGGTGTAGAGTGTCCAAGTAATGCGCGTGTATTTCTTACGCAGCTTATGACGAATGTCACGCTCTTGGCGGAGCTCTGCCTCAATGTTTAAAATGCGAACAAGGCAAAAGTTGCTCGTTTCGATTGATAAACGGGGTGAAAGAACGTCTTCTACTCCTTGGTATTCATATTTACGTTTTAAACCACGATATATCAGTGGTACTGGCCTAGGAACGTCCACTGGCTCGACTAGAGGGACGATTTTCGGTGATACAGGAGCTACATGGGAAATTGTCAATTTCCATTTTCTGGCAGGATTATATATAGATGCAGAAAAAATTGGTCTTTTAGTCTGATGTGTTATAATTAGTCTGATGTGATATGATATAATATGGCACTCATAAATTTCGACACACCCACCGCTAAAAAATCAAAGCGCCACCATTGGATGATGCCCAAAAGCCATTATCTGTTCGTAGGCCCTACTAATTCCAGTAAAACGAACCTTTTAATTAACATCATCATGTGTTGGCTTGATTGCCCAAAATTAACTATTTACACAAGAAGTCGCGACCAGGAAAAATATCTGATTCTATCAGAGTTCTACGAAAGCATCGGCCTGGAAGCATGTGTTGAATTAAGAGACCCTGTTGATGTAATTCCAGTAGAGGAATTGGACACTTATACAGAGACAGTAGTCTTTGACGATATTCTGCTCGATTCAAAAAGCTGAAACCCAATCAAAGAGTATTTCTCAGCAAGTTGACATAAAAATGTCACAGCCATATAATTAGCGCAAAACTATATGACCTCCCCAAGTACATTCATCGAAATACCGGCTGTATTGTGCTTATGAGAGTTCTTTACCAGCGCGACGTGAGAGAAATTGCAGCTGACCACGCTGATGGTATTACAAAAGAGCAGCTAGCGGCGGCTTACCATGAAGCGACTGAAAAGAAGTACGGCTACTTTGTAATCGATCGTACTGCAGAGGAGGTTCCTATTCACTATCGGAAGCGTTTTGACGGAATTCTGGTAGCCCCGATTTGGTAATCCCTTATTTGAAGACATCATTAGACTTATTCTTGTTGGCTCTTTTATATTTTGGAAGATGAAGATAGCTTCAACGGTTTCATCAGGCCAACCCGAGGCGTCGTATTTTTGACAAATCGGAACGAAATTTGCTATGAAGGAGGGGTAATTTAAAGGCTTTCCAGTAGACCAAGACATATCAGCCGCCATACGGCTAACAAGGTTGCATTGAATTTCGTTGAATGGAATTTTGTGTTTAGAGCAGATTTTATATACGTTCTTACCTTATTAAAATGAGAGTCAAATGACTTCTCGCAAGCATCTATAGACGATTTTTCTGTATCAAGCGACTCTTCATCCGATTCCACTGTACCACTTGAAACAGGCTCTTGCAGGGTAAAATGCAGTTTATTATCTTGAGATTGTGAATCAATAGATGCTAGCACCGACTGTATTTCAGGTAGATTTTAATTTTTCATTACACCATATGGGTCGTCCATTTTTTTGTCCTATTATATAGTAAGATAAGAAACATTTATCTATCTTCATCTATCTTGATATTGAATTTCAAGTATTTTCAGGTCAGTTGCATCTGTGGAAGAGCGCGAAAAATTAGTCCAAGAGTTTGTAAAAAACCGCGCGGAACTCAAGCGGCACCAAGTCGATTTCAAAGTGTCTCGACAGCACGAAGGAAAATGCTTTGAAAGGGTGTCTGAACCAATTGTTAATGCTGAAAATCTGTAGCAGAAGCTTTAACAAAAACAAGACAAAGAAATTGAAGGGTTGCAAGAAGTCACTCAAGCGGTTGAGGACACTCAACAGCAGCTTGCCCAACGGCTAGATGATCTAGTCCTTTTAACAAAAGACAAACCATCTTGGAAGGCTATAGAGAATTCAAATTTGCTTGATCGGTTGGAGGCTGGTGAGTATATAAACGACATAGATTTTGAAAATCTTGGAAAATCTATCGGCCCGTCTACAAGAAGAACGGCTTCTCCAGCTGACCGAGAGCTATGTAAAAAAACCTCGAACGTTACAATGTTCTAAAAGAAAAAAGAAGAAGTCGCCCCAAACGACTCTTTAAAACAACACGAACAGGAACTGGAGTGCACTATTATAATAGCCGATCAGAGCTTATCGACCGCCTTCACCTTTCCTGCAAGTCTGTAGAGGCTGGTAATGACTCTCGTGAGTTGAAAAACGATATTGAAGCGATTTTAACAAAACTGCTAGACGAAAGTGCGATATCGAAAAGTTATTACCGAAAAATTAGAAATAAATACGTGCGTTAAAAATTTTCTTCTTATATATTATACAGAGCTATTGTTCATTGTCAATATAACCATAATGACTGGAGTATTAGAAGACGAAATTAGCATTGAGATGGACTCAACAAGAGCCATTGCGGCGCACGATGGAGAAGCGAATGACTTTCAAATTGGCTATGGGCCCTATTCTTGGGTTTGCTGTTGGTTGAGATGATATTACTAGAGGAAAGACTTTAAGTCAGAATCGAATTAACATTACAGATGTACAGAAACTCCATACTCAGTGCTCGCTTGTTAGTTCAAGTATAGTAAACGGGAATCCTAGTGATGTTATTAAATCGTTTACTCCAAACCGAGGACCAGGACGTTTGTTGGAAATAAGTCTTAGTCCACCGACCTACTTACCACTCATAAAAACTAGCCTTATTAATAAAGTGAGAATGGAAATCACTGATCAGACAAGAATTAAGATTGATTTAAATGGGGAGCAAGTAACTTACACTTTAAACATCCGTCCAAAAATGTGATCATACACGCTCATAAGCGGATTCCGTATCAGAAGCTGTTGCCATAAGGGCTTATTTTCTATATATAATATACTAGGCAAAATGATATTTCCTATGATTAGACGTGGTATAGTTCGTCAAAAAATTGTCGGGGGGTTATTGATGGGAAACCTCGTGGGCCTTGCTGGTAAGGCAAAGTGTGCGCTATTCAGTGCGGGGAAGTCCGCAGCTACAGCCTTAGGATCTCGCGTTTGTAAGTTTGCTCCAAAAATTAAGAATGTGGCCGTGGCGGCTGGTAAAAAGCAATTCGTGACACGGCTACAGCAGCCAAAGAGGCTGTTATATCGACTGCAAAAGAGCAGTTCTCGCCTGAAAACGTAAGCAGTCTTGTTGCCGATCTCGCCCACGGAGACGTTAAAGGAGTGGCAAGAAAAGCTAAATCAAGTGCATCTGCATTGGCTCGTGCTGGGGCTGAAGCTGGTATAAGTACTGCAAAAACGCGCACTAAAAGTGCTCGCACTGCTTTTTAACGAAAGAAGCTAGATCTAAACTTAATGAGCTGGTTGGGACTTCTGAAGCTAGAAAAGCTCTAGTATCGCGCGCTGAAAGCCTTGCTAAGCAACAGCTGACTTCTCGAGAATTATGTACTCTAAGCAACCTCGTGTAAGGTAACGGCATGACATATGCTTAAATATCAGAAATAATAATTAAACTACATCGGTCTGATGATGGGCAAACGCAAAGTTTTTATAATATATATACTGTACGACTTACAAACTATCATAACAATGGCTACGGACATGATATTCCCAGCACTTCGACTCTTTAACGAGCCCATCGTTGACCGCTCTCTTGAGCGTCTGCAGTACAAAAGAGTTCTTCCCCGCGATCCAAATTTCGATAATAAGAATATCAATATTGACATTGAGAACGTTTACCAGCTTATATGGCTTCACAGAGCGGTTCTTGAAGTTCGAGATCGCATGTTAAAGAACGAGGGCACGAATTATGATGCCGCCGACAATGTCGCTCTGGCAAATGGTGGCTGGAGCCTGTTTGAGACGGTCCAGATCCAGGTTAATAACAAGACCGTTGAAGAAATAAGTCAGTATGCTTCAACTGTCAACATGATCATGCGGTTTGTAACTTATTCGGATGATTCGTCCAGGAGCACAGCCACGAGTGCTTTCTGGTACCGCGACAGTAGAGCTACCAGTGGGGCTGTTTCCAATAAGCATGTAAACAGAACTAACGCTCAGTTGCTTCCTGCTGCTATTGTAGGTAACGTTGTCGCTTTGAATGGCGGCAACTTCCGGGCTAACTTTACCTCAACTCAACAGAGAACCCTAACTTCAACATTGGTTTCGCCAGTCGCCGCCAGCTCTGCATGGGCGCCAAAGACGTTACCATGATGCTTCTCCTCGCTGACATCCTAGGCTTCGCCAAAGATATTGATTCAGCTTTCATAGGTATAAAGTTCAATCTGAATCTCACTCGCGCTTCTGCTGAAAACTCGCTTCATAGAGCAAATAGGGTAGATGCTGGAAAATTTCAGATAAAACATCTTTCGCTCTGGGTTCCTTTCATCAGACTTTCGATCGAAGTTCAAACTATGATAGAAAGCAAGTTGGTTGCTGGTTACACACGCATGCTATACTTTGAGCAAGGTCATATTTACCGAGAGAGATACACCAGAGGTCAAACCACCGTCTTATGGCGTGTGACGACGAACGGAAGTGAAGAGCTACCAACACACATCTTCATACCGTTCCAAGATGCAGAGCGCTCAGAAAATCAAGAACAAACTATACATGTCTTTGATAATGCTAATTTGCTTCAGATTCATGTGCGGATTAATAAGAATCACAAGTATCCTGAAGAAGAGCTTGAAGTCAATTACACAGCTGCTGAAAGAAATTACAGCAGAGCTTACATGATATTCCAAGACGCTGTGATGAAATACAACGACCCGGATACAGGCTCTCAAGTAAACTTAGGAGACTTCGCAAACCTCTTTCCTATTTACCACTTTGACGTTAGTCTTCATCCTGAAGCTTTGAAAAAGCTCCGGCAAAAATTGATGTTCGTTGGATCTTAGGTGCCCCTTTTAATAGTGCTATTAATGCTGGTGGTGAACAGGCGTACCACGTGTACTGCTTCGTGCTTAGGGAGCGTTTTCTTCGGCTCAATGCGATTAACAGTAAAGTGGACATATTGGTTTAGTCTCTTAGTCTGATGTGATGATTATTCTGATGTGATATGCTACGTTTAATCCGATTACGTTGCACCAGAATTAATTAGAAATTGAAAAAAATAAAAATTTTTCGACTGTTTATATACGCAAATGGTTTTGCAAATGCACAAAAATGTCGGACATTGATAACGCAATATTGGTTAAAGCTCTCAGACCCGCCATGGAGCGAGTAATCACTCAGGAGTTTAAAGGCGCTGGTATTTATCTTCCTGGGTCAAGAAGTATAGAAGGTGGTAGCTTTATTGGAAATCTTGTTGGAAAACTCATACCTACGGTCATTAAACTCATACCAAAAGTGTTACCGTCTCTAGGCCTAGCAGCTATATCAGGTGCTATCCCCGGGAGCACGCAAAAGCAGTTGCTGGTAGTGGTATAGTTAGAAGAAGAGGTATCACACCATTTAATGGACCTGAGTATAATAACAGTCTTTTTGTTTTCGGTACTAGCTCTGGTAAGAAAGGAAGTTCTTGATACACAGTTCACGGTGTTAAACTTTCAAAAGATCAGAAAACTACCTTGGCAAAAGCAGTTAGAGACAAAAGAGGAATAACTTTGCGAATTGCCAACAGCGCTCTTGAAGGTCCTGATATGCTTATGCTTACTAATACACAGATCAAGCGAATAATGGGTGCAAGATCCAAAGGATCTGGAATCGATCTAAAATTGTCTAAGAGTCAGATTACAGCCATGACGAGCGCGCAAAAAGGTGGATTCCTTGTTTCTTTGCTTACAGGTGTAGCTGCTCCCATCGTAGCGCCCGTCCTAGGAAAAACCCTTCGATTAGGAACGTCGGGGGAAGGAGTATTCCTTCCCGGGACGCGGTGACGCGGAAGAGGAAGTGGAAGCCGCTATCAAACAAAGATATCAATCGTATAGTAAGTGGTAATCTAAAAGCAGTAGCTAAAGGTTTTAAGGGAGTGTTTTCAAAAGACATGCTTCCTAAAGAGCCTCTTTAAGCTGAAGAAAGTGTTATAATCAACATACAAGACTTTCTTGATGGAGGTAGGACTCACTGGATTTGCGCCTTTGCTGATTAGTTCTGCGTAGATTACTTTGACAGCTTCGGCCTTCCACCATCTGACGTAGTTAAAAGTGAATGGAACGGTCAAAACTTGTTGTTTGCTATTCTTGTAACGAGATACAAGATCGGCGCTCCATTATGTGTATTGTAAAACGTTTTGCTAGATAAACTCTAAGAGCGCGCTAATAATTAACATCGTGATGCATTTTTCACATCAGACTAAATTTTTGTATATTATATAGAGATGGCCATCGCTTACTGTTTGTACTTTTAGAAACAACAACTTGTTGTCAAAGGAAAAATCGAATATACAAAAAACCAATTTAGGCTCACGGGGCGCTACCGAGTCTGTGACAGAGGCGTCTTCTAGTTTCTTTCTAAAAGTGAACTTCTGGATAAAAAAGGAGGAAGAATAAGAGGTTTGAATAGTGCGCTTCCATTCGGTATTAATACTATTGATTTGGCAATCAAAGCCGCGGATAAAATTTATAAAATCAGATAAGCTTGGTGAACATAACACATCAAACTAAAACATAGTCAAGTGAAAATGACGGTCGCGTTTTGTATGCGTTGCAGAAGACTGCAACCAATTATAAATGGTATAATTGTAAATCATATCGGCAACCCCAGACTTGCAGGGTGCTGGGTTGTATGTGGTAGTGCTGTTTCTAGGTTTCTTTCCCAATGAATCTCGTCGTAATGGAGGAAAAACCATCGTTTCTACGGACGGAAGCGTTGAAGAACGCCTCGCAGAGGCGTACTACAGTCATGCGGGGTACTGGCGCGGCATTGCTGCTATCCCAAAGCTGGCAAAAGAAGCTGGCGTTGGCGAAGATGAGGCTCATGCGTTCATCTCATCATCAGTAGGCTCGACGGGCCTGCGCTTGCGCGGTTTTGGGATAGGCATGCGCTTTCACGGTTTTGGGATAGGCGGAGTGACATTTTTTGGTGTGGGTGTCGGGTCAGCGGGCGGTTGAAGAGCCTTAAGAGAGGCGTTCAGCGCGTGTCCGCTGATTACACCTTGGTCATATAGTTGCAGAAGTTTCTCGACAGTATTCATCTCAAGTGTCCCAAATTTTAGTAATATATCTTACGCGAGATAATTCTCTAAATCGAAATTAATTCGGCGAGTACTCTAGCAAATCTCTTTCTTGCTTGTTTCTGCTTATAAACGAGCTTATCGGCACCGCAGGCTTGACAAAGGATAGTTTCTGCCTGTGTTCCGACGCCACACTTCCGACCCCGCTCTCCCTTAATCGCTTCATAGGAAGTCCACAGTATTCAACTATGGAGCTTCACCCACGAGTGGTGAGCTTTCCGGGTAGAAGCCACGCACACTTGTTCTTGCCCTGCCTCACGGCTGTCGAACGTTTGGATTACTCTATGAGAGTATATCTCTCTAAATAATAGACCCCGACGGCCGGTCGCGCAGGCGTGGGGTGGTGGGCCGGACGTTGTCCTGGGTTTGACCTTCGCTGTAATTATGCTAGCATAATTACAAGAATTACGTAAGTGAGCTAGGGCTGGGGCGCTTAGATTTGTGTATACTCCTTCTCTAACTGTGAGGTGCGCTAGAAACGACGCTTTCTCAAGGTGTAGTGCGCCAGCGGCAACGCTCTGTATACTACTTTAACAGCAAAACTGGACTCCGAACAGCAATCGAGTTACGTTTTGTAGGATAATCGGATTACATTAGGCAAATCTAAACGGCGTAATAATACGATGATTCATAAAATCTGTCGCTTAAATGCAAATTTCGAGTACGTCAACAAGTGCATTTCATGTGTTTTTTCAGTGTTTTTGGTTAAAAAATAGACTAAATAAACTGAATAAACTAAGAAAATATATGTTTAATGTCTGAATTTTAAGATTTTTTGTCGAATTCAGACCGTTTCCTGTGCCACATTAAATACCCAATGGATTACGTCACAAGTCATTAGCATACTGATCAAAAAGTTCGCAAAAAAAATGCTGAAAATCGTGACTTTGAACGTCCGTAAAATCACTATCACTAATCCATTTTCAATTATAACTGCAGATTTAAAATCCCTGAAACAAGGTCTTTCAATTTAGCTAATAAAAAAAGTGGGGCTAAAATTCGTAATATAAACACTTTAAAAATAGACTCAATAAACTGAATAAACTAAGAAAATATATGTTTAATGTCTGAATTTCAAGATTTTTTGTCGAATTCTGACCGTTTCCTGTGCCACATTGGATACCACATGGATCCGCTCCTGTATAATACGTATTTACCGACTGGGAGGTCCGTATATGGAAAAAATATTTTCACAAGGTCTGCAACTTAATGTTGAGGCTAAAATTGGATGCTTTTCAGCAAAATTCGCTTTGTCTGGACAGTAAAATGGATTCTTGCAACGAAATCTTTCATCTGAAAACACCTTGCTTACTCGTTAAACAATTTACATCGCTTTCAAATCAATTTTATAAAATTTGCATTTCTTTTCGTAAACAGGTATATTGCAAAAAAATATCATTTGTGCTTAATGGCAGATATGCGTAAAAGCTACCCGCTCACGCAGCTAATCAAATTGCTGGAAATCAAAAAATATCGCTTTGGACAGCTAAATCAAAATAAATGTATATTATTTACCGGAGCCTTTAAGACCTTGTGAAAATATTTTTTCCGTGAAGACCGACCTAAACGGTAAATACCATATTTTTTTTATTTTTATTATAAAGAAATTTGCGTTGTAAAATAGCCGACACAGCTTGATATTGAAAAAAAATTGGATTTTTTCTTACAAATTTTACTTCTTCAGTACAGTAAAATACACTCTTGCTATGACAACTTTCATTTGAATACACTGTGCTTTATCGCTGAGCAATTTACATCGCTTTTAAATCAATTTTAAAAATTTAAATTTCACTTTATAACCAACTTATTGCTAAAAATATCACTTTTGGCTCATAATTTAGGTATCGTAAAAAAATGCACGCTGCTGCAGCCAATCAGATTTCAAGAAAACAAAAAATATCGCTTCTTTTGCATAAATGAAAAAACGAATTGAAATATTTTCGTGAAATTTGGTAAAAATAAGGCTCTTAATTTCATACATGAACATCGTAAGTTCACTTTTGTATAACCTTTTCCTATTTTTTGTCCGTATAATAACGTTCGGTATATGCCACACTACGACTTTGAAAAAAAATACAAAGAAAAATTTTTACGATGAACTTTAGAACTTCAACATGCTTCATTTGCCGATAAAATGTAGCCATCTACCTTAGATAGACTAGTTAAATTCTTCGTTAAAGTCTATAATTTGAAGGAATCTCTCTTATAGGTTTTGATAGTAAAACCTTTGTCATAGAGCATTTATAAATCTTACAATAGAAAATAATCGTCGAACAAAAATCCCATGTACGTTTTCTACAATCGTAATCGCCTGGGATATTATAGCATGGGTAACAAAGGCGACAAATAGAATACTTGTGATCGTTGGTATCAAATGCCTGTTTTTTAAAGGCTTACCCCTATCCACAAACACAGAATGAAGTTTCAAAATCCCCTCGCAAATTTTCATGGCGTAGCTATGATTTGAAATATTTTGGCAAAAAACAAGCCATTGTTGAATACATTAAATTGCCATTACTTTATAGGAGCGTGATTTCTGTGTTGCAATCATTGAGTATGAGTGTGATTGAAGTTTTAGAATACAGGCAAAATTCAGTAAATTAACTCAAAAATACTCATTCATCATATATCATAAACCATTTGTATCATATATCACCTTGTATACATCAAAAATGTTGAGACTACTATTACAAAAAAATTCTTAGAATCACTTGACCCACATTTTTTTTAAGTCAGGGTCAGGCAGACTTTATAAAGGTTTTGTAAATTCCACTGACGGGTAGCTAATGTAATCAAAACTAATATTACTATGGACAATATTGTTTCCGTTATATTGATTTCAAACTGATTGCCTACTCGATGGTACTCTATAAACTAAAAGATTTTTTATATTAAACGGAAATCTCAGGAAGGTAGTAGATCAGAGATGATCTCCCCCACAGATGATTTTTGTGAGAAATTTTAAAGTTATAACGAAATGTAACAACAACTAATTGTTCTTAAATTCAGGGGAAAATGCTGCAACAAGAGTAATTCAGTTGGAAATTCAATACTAAACCTACTATATCTCCAATCTAATTTCTTTTTATGTGCTTGCTGTTGTCATTGTTGATTGAGTGATAAACTTTATTTAAGAAAATTAATCTGCCTTTTCAGCAATAGTTTTATGAAAAGTGCCAATTGCACTTTTGCACTAAACATAATTTTTTGACCATATGTGTTAATTCAAATGACAGATGACATTTTAAGCCAACAACCTAAGAATATTATAAACAATGACGTGGCCTTTAGTTAAGAAATAAAAGTTGTTTAATGTATTTGCACAGGCTTATGCCATCCCAGAGGAGACCTTGGGAAGTTAGAGCTTGAGAGCTTATCGAGAATTTGAAAGTTCTCACAAAACGTCTCTAAGGTTTGCATAAGCCAGTGCAAACACGTAAACATCATTTATTTCTTTTATAAAGCAACAATAAAGTGAAACAGACAAATTGAAATCAGACGTTTTAACTTTACCCCTAAAATGTATTTATGATCGATTTGCAATTTGATTGATTTGATTGGTTGAAATTCATATCTGTTTTGCACAGACTATAGAAAACACAGCTATTGACCAATCAGAACCACATTTCACTGTCTTTACTTATAAATTGAATTCTAATTAAGTGAATGCCAACTTTATGTTGTTTCACATAAAATGATCATTTTAAACAAGCTTAAGTCAGTTCTAATGTAACATAAACCACTAATTGTTATCTATTTAGCTTTTAATTCACTTAATCAGCAGAGACTTTCGAGAAACGCCCTTCTTGAGTTAGCTAATAATTTGTGCATTTGAACACAAGACCTTGTCAAGCATTTCCCATATTTTAATAGTTCAAGCAGTTTTCAAAGAATTTTCACGTAAGCTTGCAACATAAGTTAAAAGATCTTGAAAGACCAACTTACTAATACATTTCTTTTTGGATTTGTCAAGTTTGTATCCAAAGGAGCATAGGCATTCGTAGGAGCCTGGGATATTTATGCATGAGTGATCTTTGCCACAAGGAGAAGACTGACATTCGCCGATATCTAATGTTTCACAATAAAGTTGTTTGAAAATATGTACCATAAATTAAGCAATTTTATGTCTAATTTAAAGATGTGTAATAAATAAATATGAAATTTTTTGTTTAATTTTTTACGTTTGAATATTTCTTAATTGATTTTACGAGAATGTAAAAACATAATTGTACTAAAATTTTAATAAATGTATTTGATATGAACAAATCAACATCTAAAACGACAAATAAATACTGTAACAAATGAGATCTGTGATTTTTGGGACTGTATGTATCAGTAATTTATTTGTAAATCCAACACAACTTTATAGATTTGTTTAGACAAATATTTTTGTAAATCATACAGACTACGTTCGATTTTTGACAACAAGAATGAGTATATTAAGAGAATACATTAATTAACAATCATTTACTGTACACGATAGAAGATTGCTCACCAAGGGCTACAAGCAGAACCACACATAAAGAAAGTTAAATCTGATAGTGGGATTGATAAGGTGGCATTTATGATATAAATCAAACCTAGTTCTTACATAGCTAATAGGACTATGAATTATGAAGTGTGACGTGTACCCACGACGGTTGCTATTTTGAAATATTTTCATCATTAATAAAAAAACGAAAAACAGCTTAGCCATTTAAAGCAATGAGATTAGCTTTGGAAAAATTCACACAACGGGGGCATATTAATTATCTCATCCTGTCATTGCAATTTCGCAAATTTTGAGTTTGTTAATTCAAGATGTTAGACTATCTTTGCAAAAGAAAATGCATCGAATAACAAAATTATATGAAATTAAAGCATATCATCTATACCAAACAAGCTCGACGGTTTACCCGCAATAAATCCTTTGAAAAAATTTTTTACAAGAAGTGGAAAAATCATATTTAATCCAAGCATGTCGTCATTCATATGCATATCTTGGTATGAAAAGCAGCGGTATTTGGAGACGTTGCATCTTGCCGTAAAATTTTAAAAAAATATGATTCAATCAAGCCTTATTAATTGTTCCATCAAGCACTGTTTATTTTGAAATTTATTGTTTTTTAAGTAAATAAACACAGAAAAACCAACAAAACAAGACTAAATACAAGCAGGTTGGCTACGACCAGGTCCGAAACTGGAACGTTGATTAGAGAGGGGGGGGGTGTGTGAAATATTCATATATGTGCGAATATTCATGTTTTGTGACCTAATGTGCTCAGCAGTAGGGCGTGACGGACAAAGAAATTATGTAAATAGCAATGGCTAAGAACGTATGGCATTTTCATTATTGCCTAAAAGCAGGTCTTTTAAATTAATATAAGTTTGGGGAAGCTTCATCTAAGGTTCCGTTTTTGACACATTTACTCGGTCAAAGACTATTACTAAACATAACTCTCAATTTTTTTTGATATTTAAGTGACCATTCCCTGCATACCAGTTCTTTATTGAATTGACATCTTTAAGTATGAACCAAGATATACTTGCAACTTTTCAGATTGGCCAAATTTGGTACCACATTAATTTTAGTTGAATATGTTAAACTATTTTTGGTGATAAGAGAATTGTTTGTCTTTACCCATTAATATTTCACCTTGGGCCATTGATTGAATTGCTCTTAGTTGCACAAAAAGTTCAGAATTCGCTTTTAGTGCTCAACAGTCTACTACATGGTCAAATGAGTTATCTAGTTCTAACATTTGTTTGGCAGGAAAACAATAACTAAAGAATGCAACCATTTTACTACAAAATAGTACATTTGTGTAAAGTACCTAATGTATTGATAATTATAGAAGCTACTCACAGCTTATATTTTGTCTCTCACGTTGACAGATGAAGTTAAAGTGACGCCCACATCTAACAAAATTCCAATTGTAAAATTTATATACAACGCATTTCTCTTTGCGAAATATTTGGCAACTAGGTCCTCCAGGATAACATAATGTAAAACTGGGCTTGCCATTTTGAGCTGTGTGGAACTGATTGTCGCTTTCGTTGCGATACAAACCAATAAAATGACGTTTATTGCCTTTTCTTAAGATGATTCTGTAAATGGCATTCTTCTCAGCATTATTGTTTGGAACAGCAAGATCTCCTCCCTTCTGTTGACAAAGCTGTCTTGCTTTTTTCCATGTTGCAGCTTTTGTACTGAAGAAATAACAAGATGATTCTATATACAACCAATCAGAAGGACAGCTTGCTAGACGAATGAAAAAAAAATTAAGACAACAATAACAAGTAATTATTTTCAGAATGATTTGTTCGAATAGAATAGAATATTTAATATGCACTTTTAAACTGTAAAAGTTGATTAAAAATGCTTAAACAGGCAGGATTGTGTTTTGCAGACAGATGTTGTTTAGAACAAGTCTTTCAATATCTAAAGGGTTTTTAAGAATGAGGAGGGTCTTTGAGCTGGTTTTGTAGAGTAGCCACAAGTTGCAGAGTAAAGTATAATAGAATACAATTCTTAAAAAAATTGTATAGAAATTGTAAATCAAATAAAAGAAGTTGATTGTGAAGCTTATGTAGTCCGGCTAACACTTGACATTTTAATCATAAGAGAAACCTTTGTGTTTAAATGGATGGTTATAATAATCGTTAAGTGTTGATGTGTATTTGTTTAGTATTTATATTGTGCATAATCAACTGTCTGTTTTAGACTAAAAACTAATTCATTCCATAATGTTTCAATGGAGGAAGAAATACTAAAATAAGGAAACCATAACACCAAAAAAGTGCATGAACTTGAGGTAAGCTGTCAAATATAGCTCATTTTTACACCCATTTCAAATAATACTCCTATTTTTCCAGATTGAAGTCAATTTCATTGTAATGTGTGCTTACATGAAATTTTTTTATGTCTGAATAAAAATTTCCAGTCTAACTCTAATAGCGTTTAATTGAATAGTATGAAAGTCATTTGAAATTTTATTAAACCCAGTAGAAATTTACTGCCATCTACTGAAAAACGTTATTACACCTTATTTACATACATTTTTTGACCTTATTTATTGTACCTCTTAAAAATATTGCTTATTTAAGTTTTTAAAGGAAGTGAATGCTTAACAGTAAAACCTAATTTTCTTACATCGAAAGTTAACAAGATATGCATGAATGAAGATTATCAATGCATACCACACATACTAAGCGGCGGATGACTAATTGCGTGGCCTGTAAGCTTAGAAAAATTTGTGGGACTTTAAGTGATATAACTTTTGAGGACGTTTCCGTTTCTTATGCTCCATTGCCTTTGCTTCAGTTTTGTTACTCATAGTGTAAACATTATAGAATAAATTAAAATTTCGAACGAGATAAAGTTACTACTTTATCAGTTCTATACATAAAGCATTATAATAGTATATCGTACAGTTTCCAACAGGATATATTATTGAAATTTTGATCATTTATCTCATCTAGAATGGCAAAGAGTAAAAACTTTGTTTAAAGAGAACAGGACTTTTAAAAACGCGGGAATGTAAGCTTCAGCCACATAGCCTACTGAGTAATCGAACAACAGCGATATTTTTCTGTTCTTGAAATAAGTTCATAAAGCTACAATCCATTGGTTAAAGACATGTGATGTAATATTATTAAGGTGAACTCATTCTAGGATGTCTGGAAGCATGTCTGTCAAAATGCTTCTTATAGTTTGGGTTTACAGAATTCTTAGTTTACGAAAGCCAACCAATAAAAAATTTAAGACTGTCTAGTATGGTGTATATATGTTAGAGGGGCCATAGCTAGATTACTAACTTCACGAGGAGTGTTAAACCTATCCTTAACCCTTACCCTAACCCTAACCCTAACCCTAACCCTACTCCCTCCTTAATGTAAAGAAAATCAAAATGTGTTAATTGTAAAAATCAAAATGTTGCCGCTGGCGCACTTCACCTTGAGAAAGCGTTGTTTCTAGCGCACCTCACAGTTTGAGAAGGAGTTTACACAAATCTGAGCGCCCCAGCCCTAACTCGCTTACGTAATTCTTGTAAATATGCTAGCATAATTACAGCGAACGTCAAACCCAGGACAACGGCAGAAGACGGCTGGCCGTCGGGGTCTATTATTTAGAAGTAGCGTATAATAGGGTACGTTGTAAAATGAATAGTGAATCCAAAAGAGTACGTATGAAAAGACAAGAGCAAAAATAAAGAAGAGAAAGAGAGAAAAAATTGAATAATATAATAATAAGACAAAGAGAAGAACATCTTAAATTACAAACCAGGCTGCTAATACAAGTAGGTACGATACAATTAGAAGAATAATATTTATATATTATATAGAATTGAGATGGATACTGTTAGAGAGATTCTGCAACTATATAAACAGGGTGTTATAAGTGGAAGAGCTCTAAACTCATTCTTTGAAGCTTTTTAACCACTAGAATCTATATCAAGAAAGTGTACGAATACAGCTCCACCTGAACTTCCTTCGGTACCCTGTAAGCGCAGACCTATTAAGCCTAATAACGTAATAGAAAGTAGACCGCCTGTTATAACAAATTCTGTAGGTAAGGAAGCTACGTATGGAAATATGAGCGACCCAGCGTTAATACGCTATTACGCACTTCAGTTTCTAAGTGCAATTCCTCCAAAAACTAAAACTCAGACGCCTCCGGCGGCCTGTTCACTCCTTTTCCCAAACGTGAAGTGTTCTTATTCAGTTCTAGATAATAAAGGAAAGCCTTCGGAATCATCTAGCGCTTCGTGTAGCAAATCTTCATTTAACAACCGTTGAATATTCGGGTATTATACTTTCTATATTGAGTGTGATAATTACTCTAGCAGTTGCCATCTGTTGAACAACTAATGTTGCATCAGTAGGTAAGTCTACATCTATAAAATCGCTATAGCTACATTCAAAGTTAATATAACCAACACGATGTGTTTTTGTTTCACTTAAGACAAGTAATTTGCTAGGATTTTAAAGTACTCGTAACGTTCCTGCACTTTTAAAATATTTTCCACTTAATGGTATTCGGTAGAATGCAGCGGTTTCGATGGTGATTGTAGAAGAATCTTCTTCATCTTTTTCACACATCGCGACATTGGTCCAGTCTGAATCTCTTTTTCCTAGTGACTGAAGTACCAACTTGAGTGTACACACCTACTGCAATTTCTAGTCGCTTTTTGTGTTTTTCACGTCTTCTATGATGTTTTACACGACGGGCGTGGTAGTTTTTATCGGACTTAGCAAAGCTTTGAAAGCCTCACGCGTAGGTTTATCTACGTCTGAATAGTTCCAAGAAGATATGACTATATTTTCAGCCAGAATTATCGTCTAGTTGGAATTTTTCAAAATTTTTCTCTCTATTTTGTCGTAAGTATACTTCTACGGCTCGGCGAAAGAGATCGTTTGTTGATTCAAATTCATGAACCGAAGTTTCAGCTGCGTTAGACATTTTAATAATTGTGTGACAAGACACAACTGAAGTGATAAACACTATAAATATAAAGTGAAAATTTATTGTTTTAGAATTAAGAAAACTCTAAATAGTTAACCTCATATCTTCGCGTCCAGTTAATGGGTATTGTACTAACATATGACATCAATTTGTTAGTGGTATCATGTACGAAACTAACATAAGCCCCCCAACTTTGTTCAAACACAGTAGATCTAATGTTGAACCTCTCGTTTTGAGACCGTTCAAACCAAATATTTAATAATGCTATTTTATTATTTTCGAGTGTTTTTCCAGTAGGAAACGTTACTAAAGTTACATTTACTTCGCTCATACCAGAGGGGTAAAATCCATTAGGAGAGTTCAAAACAGGTTAATCTCCTTGGTCTCCTTTAAGCCAATCAGCTCCTGCCTGTCCTTGAGGTTCTTGACGTTCTGATGGCCCCTGAGGCCCTGTGGCTTAAGTATCTCCTTTAGGCTCTTGAGTCCTTCGAGGTCACGCGGGCACTGCAGACCCCAGCTCTCCTCTTGGAACTGTTAGACCTCTAATGCCTTGTTGCCCTTGAGGTCCTTGAGGTCCCTGAGGTCCTTGACGTCCTTAAGGCCCTTGAGCTCCTGTGGCCCCGGGCGCACCATCACTTCCATTGGTCCCATCAGTTCTGTCATCTCCTCTAGGACCCTCATCACCTTTCCCTCCTTTTGGTCCTCGAAGACCCGTATCTCCTTGAGCCCATGTAGCTCCTGTATCACCTTTTTCTCCCTTTGGTCCTCTAGGACCCGTATCTCCTAGAGCCCCCGCAGCTCCTGTGTCACCTTTATCTCTTTTATCTCCTCTTGGTCCTCTAGGTCCTGGTGGTTCTGCTTTTTCAGATCCATAACCATCATCAGTTCCACCGATTACTAATGTTGCCATTAGTTTGATGCGACGGTTAGTTTGATGCGATGTTTATTGTGATGCGACGTTTATATACTTACTTTATATAATAGAAAATTTTTTTTATTAATTACTGGATTTATATTTGACCGCGAGAGAAATCTATGACGAGCCTCCAGCCAGACCCGCGATTTATTTGAAAGCTTGAGCTTTACCTTCACGGCGTGCGCTTTCAGCAGCGGTGGCAACAGCTTCTTCTTTTTCACGCTCTAAGTTCTTATTTGTCTTTTTAATCTCTTTGAGTAGCGAAGCTACATCGGCAGCCTGTTTCTTACGCATCGGAGCGTTGATTTCACCTTGAATAACGCGTTTACGCTCGTTAAAACGCCGCATTTGATCTAGAACCTGTTCAAACTCTTCATGTGAGACTCGGCTGTCACTGAGAGCACGTGACGTAATATTAAAGACTCGTCGCAGCAGCTTGGGCTATGCGGTCGTGCTGTTTAGCCTTTTTATCAAACTTTTTACAAAGAACACACCCAACACCTAAGATCAACCCGCCAGCGACAGCAAGAACTTCAAGAGCGGCCCCAGCCGGAGCGCCCACAGCAGATAGAGTGAGAGCAATACCTTCAGTTCCTGTCACGACTGTAAAGGCACTTGATGCAGCAGATAAGGTGTCGAGTGTCCAAGTAATGCGCGTGTATTTCTTACGCAGCTTATGACGAGTGTCACGCTCTTGGCGGAGCTCTGCCTCAATGTTTAAAATGCGAAGAAGGCGAAAGTTGCTCGTTTCGATTGATGAAGGGGGTGATAGAACGTCTTCTGCTCCTTGGTATTCATATTCACGTTTTAAACCAGGATATATCCGTAGTACTGGCCTAGGAACGTCAACTGGCTCGACTGGAGGTGCGCTTGCAGTTTCCATTTTCTGGCAGGATTATATATAGATGCAGAAAAATTGGTCTGTCAGTCTGATGTGTTATAATTAGTCTGATGTGATATGATATAATATGGCACTCATAAATTTCGACACACCCACCGCTAAAAAATCAAAGCGCCACCATTGGATGATGCCCGAAAGCCATTATCTGTTCGTAGGCCCTACTAATTCCAGTAAAACGAACCTTTTAATTAACATCATTATGTGTTGGCTTGATTGCCCTAAATCAGCTATTTACACAAGAAGTCGCGACCAGGAAAAATATCAGATTCTATCAGAGTTCTACGAAAGCATCGGTCTGGAAGAATGTGTTGAATTAAGAGACCCTGTTGATGTAATTCCAGTAGAGGAATTGGACACTTATACAGAGACAGCAGTCTTTGACGATATTCGGCTCGATTCAAAAAGCCTAAACCCAATCAAAGAGTATTTCTCAGCAAGTTGATATAAGAATGTCACAGCCATATAATTAGCGCAAAACTATATGACGTCCCCAAGTACATTCATCGAAATACCGGCTGTATTGTGCTTATGAGAGTTCTTTACCAGCGCGACGTGAGAGAAATTGCAGCTGACCACGCTGATGGTATTACAAAAGAGCAGCTAGCGGCGGCTTGCCATAAAGCGACTGAAAAGAAGTACGGCTACTTTGTAATCGATCGTACTGCTGAGGAGGTTCCTATTCGCTATCGGAAGCGTTTTGACGGAATTCTGGTAGCCCGGAAGTGGTAATCCATTTTTTGAAGACATCATTAGACTTATTCTTGTTGGCTCTTTTGTGTTTTGGAAGATGAGGAGCAACCGCGTGCATTATAGCTTCAACGGTTTCAGCAGGCCAACCCGAGGCGTCGTATTTTTGACAAATCGGAACGAAATTTGCTATGAAGGTGGGGTAATTTAAAGGCTTTCCAGTAAACCAAGACATATCAGCTGCCATACGGCTAACATGGTTGCATTGAATTTCGTTGAAAGGAATTTTGTGTTTAGAGCAGATTTTATACGTATACGTTCTTACCTTATTAAAATGAGAGTCAAATGACTTCTCGCAAGGATCTACAGACGATTTTTCTGTATAACGGGACTCTTCATCCGATTCCACTGTATCACTTGAAACAGGCACGGGCAGGGTAAAATGCTGTTTATTATCTTGAGATTGTGAATCAATAGATGCTAGCACAGACTGCAACAAGTCACTCAAGCGGTTAAGGACACTCAACAGCAACTTGCCCAACGGCTTGATGATCTAGTCATTTTAACAAAAGGCAAACCATCTTGGAAGGCTATAGAGAATTCAAATTTGCTTGATCGGTTGGAGGCTGGTGAGTATATAAACGACATAGATTTTGAAAATCTTGGAAAAGCTATTGGCCCGTCTACAAGAAGAACTGCTTCTTCAGCTGACCGAGAGCTATGTAAAAAAACCTCGAACGTTACAATGTTTTAAAAGAAAAAAGAAGAAGTCGCCCCAAACGACTCTTTAAAACAACACGAACAGGAACTGGAGTGCACTATTATAATAGCCGATCAGAGCTTATCGAAAGCCTTCACCTTTCCTGCAAGTCTGTAGAGGCTGGTAATGACTCTCGTGAGTTGAAAAACGATATTGAAGCGATTTTAACAAAACTGCTAGACGAAAGTGCGATATCGAAAAGTTATTACCGGAAAATTAGAAATTAATACGTGCGTTAAAAATTTTCTTCTTATATATATATTATACAGAGCTATTGTTCATTGTCGATATAACCATAATGGCTGGAGTATTAGAAGACGAAATTAGCATTGAGATAGACTCAACAAGAGCCATTGCGGCGCACGATGGAGAAGCGAATGACTTTCAAATTGGCTTTAGGCCACCTATACCTTTAGAGGTTAACAAAAAAGTGGCTCTTACTGAAGCTAGTTTGTGCAATTCGTGAAAAAATGTCATTACAAAAAACAATCAACTTGAGTTTGAGATAATAAAAGGAAACTATGGTGATACTGATGGTGCACAGAGAGGAGAGCTTAAACAGACTCCAATTCAACGGCATAAAATCACAATACCCCAGGCGCTTACAACATTCCCGATATCAATCAAGCTATTGAAAATGCTATGGAAGCATTGGGGGTAAAGTTCGCACATGAAGATGAAACCGCAAGACGTGATCCACCCTTTGTGCTCTCAGTAAATATTCCCACATCTAAATCTGAGATTACTATTAAAGGTGACCTTGTAGTTTCCTTTGACACAAATAACAGCATGGGCCCTATTCTTGGGTTTGCTGTTTGTGGAGATGATATTACTAGAGGAAAGACTTTAAGTCAGAATTGAATTAACCTTACAGATGTACAGAAGATCCATATTCACTGCTCCCTTGTTAATTCAAGTATAGTAAACGGGAAACCTAGTGATGTTATTAAATCGTTTACTCCAAACCGAGGACCAGGACGTTTGTTGGAAATAAGTCCTAGTCCACCGACCTACTTACCACTCATAAAAACTAGCCTTATTATTAAAGTGAGAATGGAAATCACTGATCATTCAGGAAATATGATTGATTTAAATGGGGAGCCAGTAACTTAAACTTTAAACATCCTTCCAAAAATGTAATCATACACGCTCATAAGCGGATTCCGATTCAGAAGCTGTTGCCATAAGGGCTTATTTTCTATATATAATATACTATGCAAAATGATATTTCCTATGATTAGACGTGGTATAGTTCGTCGAAAAATTATCGGGGGGTTATTGATTGGAAACCTCGTGGGCCTTGCTGGTAAAGCAAAGTTTGCGCTATTCAGTGCAGGGAAGTCCGCAGCTTCAGCCTTAGGATCTCGCGTTTGTAAGTTTGCTCCAAAAATTAAGAATGTGGCCGTGGCGGCTGGAAAAAAGCAATTCGTGACACGGCTACAGCAGCCAAAGAGGCTGTTATATCGACTGCAAAAGAGCAGTTCTCGCCTGAAAACGTAAGCAGTCTTGTTGCCGATCTCGCCCGCGGAGACGTTAAAGGAGTGGCAAGAAAAGCTAAATCACGTGCATCTGCAGTGGCTCGTGCTGGGGCTGAACCTGGTATAAGTACTGCAAAAACGCGCACTAAAAGTGCTCGCACTGCTTTTTAACGAAAGAAGCTAGATCTAAACTTAATGAGCTGGTTGGGACTTCTGAAGCTAGAAAAGCTCTAGTATCGCGCGCTAAAAGCCTTGCTAAGCAGCAGCTGACTTCTCGAGACTTATGTATTCTAAGCAACCTCGTGTCAGGTAACGGCATAATGTATGCCTAAATATCACATCAGACTAAATATCAGAAATAATAATTAAACTACTTCGGTCTGATGATCGGCAAACGCAAAGTTTTTATAATATATATACTGTACGAACAACAAACTATCATAACAATGGCTACGGACATGATATTCCCAGCACTTCGACTCTTTGACGAGCCCATCGTTGACCGCTTTGTTGAGCGTCTGCAGTACAAAAGAGTTCTTCACCGCGATCCAAATTTCGATAATAAGAATATCAATATCGACACTGAGAACGTTTACCAGCTTATATGGCTTCACAGAGCCGTTCTTGAAGTTCGAGGTCGCATGGTAAAGAACGATGGCACCAATTATGATGCAGCCGACAATGTCGCCCTGGCAAATGGTGGCTGGAGCCTGTTTCAGACGGTCTAGGTCCAAGTTAATAACAAGACCGCTGAAGAAATAAGTCAGTATGCTAGGTAACGGTGTCGCTTTGAATGGCGGCAACTTCCGGGCTAACTTTAACTTAAACCTCAACGCAACAGAGAACCCTAACTTCAACATTGGTTTCGCCAGTCGCCTCCAGCTCTGCATGGGCGTCAAAGACGTTACCATGATGCTTCCCCTCGCTAACATCCTAGGCTTTGCCAAAGACATTGATTCAGCTTTCATAGGTATAAAGTTCAATCTGAATCTCACTCGCGCTTCTGCTGAAAACTCGCTTCATAGAGCAAATGAGGTAGATGCTGGAAAATTTCAGATAAAACATCTTTCGCTCTGGGTTCGTTTTATCAGACTTCGATCGAAGTTCAAACATAATAGAAAGCTAGTTAGTTGCTGGTTACACACGCATGCTATACTTTGAGCAAGGTCGTATTTACCGAGAGAGATACACCAGAGGTCAAACCACCGTCTCATGGCGTGTGACGACAAACGGAAGTGAAGAGCTACCAACACACATCTTCGTAGCGTTCCAAGATGCAGAGAGCTCAGACAATCACGAACAAACTATACATGTGTTTGATAATGCTCATTTGCGTCAGATTCATGTGCGGATAAATAACAATCACAAGTATCCTGAAGAAGAGCTTGAAGTCAATTAAACAGCTGCTGAAAGAAATTACAGCAGAGCTTACATGATGTTCCAAGACGCTGTGATGAAATACAGCGACCCGGATACAGGCTCTCAAGTAAACTTAGGAGGCTTCGCAAACCTCTTTCCTATTTACAACTTTGACGTTAGTCTTCATCCTGAAGCTTTGAAAAAAGCTCCGGAAAACATTGACGTTCGTTGAATCTTGGGTGGCCCTTTTAATAGTGCTATTAATGCTGGTGGTGAACAGGCGTACCACGTGTACTGCTTCGTGCTTAGCGAGCGTTTCCTTCGGCTCAATGCGATTAACGGTAAAGTAGACATAATGGTTTAGTCTGTTTGTCTCATGTGATGATTAGTCTGATGTGATATGCTACGTTTAATCCGATTCCTTTGCAGCAGAATTAATTAGAAATTTAAAAAAAATAAAAATTTTTCGACTGTTTATATACGCAAATTGTTTTGCAAATGCACAAAAATGTCGGACATTGATAACGCAATATAGTTTAAAGCTCTCAGACCCGACATGGAGCGAGTAATCACTCAGGAGTTTAAAGGCGCTGGTAGTAATCTTCCTGGGTCAAGAAGTATAGAAGGTGGTAGCTTTATTGGAAATCTTGTTGGAATACTCATACCTACGGTCATTAAACTCATACCAAAAGTGCTACCGTCTCTAGGCCTATATCAGGTGCTATCACCGGCAGCACGCAAAAAGCAGTTGCTGGTAGTGGTATAGTTAGAAGAAGAGGTATCACACCATTTAATGGACCTGAGTATAATAACAGTCTTTTTGATTTCGGTAGTAGCTCTTGTAAGAAAGTTCGTTCTATATACACAGTTCACGGTATTAAACTTTCAAAAGATCAGAAAACTACCTTGGCAAAAGCAGTTAGAGACAAAAGAGGAGTAACTTTATGAATTACCAACAGCGCTCTTGAAGGTTCTGATATGCTTATGCTTAATAATACACCGCTCAAGCGAATAATGGGTGCAAGATCCAAAGCTAATCGATCTAAAATTGTCTAAGAGTCAGATTACAGCCATGACGCGCGCGCAAAAAGGTGGATTCCTTGGTTCTTTGCTTACAGGTGTAGCTGCTCCCATCGTAGCGCCCGTCCTAGGAAAAACCCTTGGATTAGGAACGTCGGGGGATAGAGTATTCCTCCCCAGGACGCGGTGACGCGGGTGAGGAAGTGGAAGCCGCTATCAAACAAAGATATCAATCGTATAGTAAGTGGTAATCTAAAAGCAGTAGCTAAAGGTTTTAGGGGGGTGTTTTCAAAAGACATAATTCTTAAGGAGCCTCTTTAAGCTGAAGAAAGTGTTATAATCAACTTACATGACTTTCTCAAAGGAGGTTGTACTCATTGGATTTGCGCCTTTGCTGATGAGTTCTGTGTAGATTACTTTGACAGCTTCGGCCTTCCACCATCTGACGTAGTTAAAAGTTCATGGAACGGTCAAAACTTGTTGTTTGCTATTCTTGTAAAGAGATACAAGATTGGCGCTCCCTTATGTGTGGGTGGTACTGCCTTCTCTTCTTACGAGATCGGGTTCACAATCGGTCTGCGACAGATATTCTGTTAGATTTCGATTCGCGCCCTTCAGCGCATAACGAGCGCATTGTAAAACGTTTTGCTAGATAAAATCTAAGAGCGCGCTAATATTTAACATCAGACTAAATTTTTGTGCATTATATAGAGATGCTCATCGCTTACTGTTTGTACTATAAGAAACAACAACTTGTTGTTAAAGGGAAAATCGAATATACAAAAAACCAACCTAGGCTCACGGGGCGCTACCGAGTGTGTGACAGAGGCGTCTCCTAGTTTCTTTCTAAAAGTGAACTTCTGGATAAAAAGAGAAGAAGAAAAGAGGTTTGAATAGTGCGCTTCCATTTGGTATTAATTCTATTGATTTGGCAATCAAAGCCACGGATAAAATTGATAAAATCAGAAAAGCTTGGTGAACATAACACATCAAACTAAAACATAGTCAAGAGAAAAGGACTGTCGCGTTTTGTATGCGTTGCAAAAGACTGCCAACCAGTTAAGAGTGGTATAGTTGTAAATCATAACGGTAACACCAGACTTGCAGGCGCTGGGTTGTATGTGGTAGTGCTGTTTCTACGTTTCTTTCCCAAAGAATCTCGTCGTATTGGAGGAAAAATAATCGTTTCTACGAACGAAACGTTGAAGAACGCCTCGCAGAGGCGTACTACAGTCCTGCGGGGTACTGGCGCGGCATTGCTGCTATCCCAAAGCTGGCAAAAGAAGCTGGCGTTGGCGAGGATGAGGCTCATGAATGCCTAACAGGCCATCTGGCAGATCTACCTTCCCGTACCAGCGCGAAGTGCTATCCCACGGTCGTCTACGTAGCAAGTCGGTATAAGGAGGCCCAGGCAATCACAGACAAGACAGCGACTCAGGTTGGGAAGGCGTTAGAGTCGACTTATGCCCGTGGGCCTCTTCGAAGGCCTAAAGTTTTACAAGTCGAACTTGGTTCGGAGTTTCTCGGGGCTGTGCAAAAAGCGTGTGATAAAAATGGTGTCTTGATTCGACAGGGTTAGGTTGGGTTTCATAGAGATCAGGGGATCGTAGAAAGATTCAACCGAATTTTGGCGGAGCGATTGTTCGGTAACCAGTATCATTGCGAGCTGGCTGAGCTTGGAACTCGGAACAAAGAAAGGTTATCAAGATTAACTGAGGTGGTTAAAGCGCTCAATAATGAAACTACCCGTTTGACGGGTGAAAAGCCCTCCCTTGCGATTCGGAAAAAGAGCTTTAAGGCCAAACCCGCTGCGCTGGCGCTTTGTCCAGTTGGTTTCAAAGAGCGACGATTGCCATCGGATGTTATGGTGCGGCATTTGTATGCCCCTGGCGAACTTGAGGGTGGCGAACGGCGTAGGGCGACCTATCCTGTATGGAGTGTGACCTCCCATCAGGTCGAGCGGGCTGTGTTTGAGGGAGGGAAGCCTGTGTTGTATTATTTGAGCGATGTGCCGAAGATATGCTGACGCGATTGTACGCGAGGAGCCCCAACTGGTGCCCTTTGGGACCAAAACACCACCGGCTTACTCGATGGGGTCCTGTCACGCTTTTTATGAAAGCTTTCACTACCATATACTACCTTACGCTTAGCCGTGGAGCAGCTCTTCTACTATAATTATTACATCAGAACTAATTATCAATATAATTACGCATTTATTATTTATTCGCCTGCGGCACCGGCTTCCCTATGCCCGCATGCTAGGGTAGAGATCCCATCGGCTGCGATCCAGCGCTTCGTGTCCAGCGGGCTCAATGATGTCTTGTTGACATGCTCGCGGAAGATCTGATAACCGTGACTGCGCAGCATATCCATACCGTGGCGGAAGCCCTTTGCCTCAAATAGCGCCTCTTTGTACTGGGCATGACTGATATGCTTTTTCACGACGCCTTTTCAACACCTTTGGCTTTGCGCTCCTCCAGACCATCGGCTTTCAGGATAGAGTACATCTTGGGCCTGAGCCCCACAAACTCAGCGATAGGCGCCCCAGCGCACTCGTCCTTCATTCCCCCCAGCACTTTCTTGTTGGCTGTGCTGAACAGCGGTTGGTCTTTGGGGTAGTTGCTGGTGTCGTATTGACCGGCGTTGCGTCTCATGTCGGCGTACACGTGCTCAGTCTGGATCTCCAGCACAAGGCTGTCGGTGTCGGTGTAGAGGAGCTCTGCTGACGACCTGTACATCACCTTGAGATGGTTGTAGTACCAGGCGTACATCAGATGCTTCGAGAGGTCGAGAATGCTCATGCCCACGAATACAGGCCGGTTGAGCAGCAGACTGCTTTTATTCATATGAACGGCTGCGAGGTCTCCCGCATCGCTAAAGATAAGAGGCCGATTGTATGTTGGCTTGGCGATAAGTTTGCGGAGTCTCTCGGTCTCGCTTGGCCGGAGAAGCTTCACATCGACACGCTTTCGGAGGTTCACCATCGTCTTGCCAAAGACGCTGTTGTTCAGCAGCTTGTAGAGGTTGACCTGAAAGTCAGTCTTTGCCTTCTTCCGGAGTTCGGTGTTTTTCCGGATGTAGAGCTCCATTCATGGGCTTTGGTCGAAGCAGAGTGCTCTGTGGATATTTTTCAGGCGCATGCCAAGCTGCAGATAGAGCTGCAAATTTCGATAATGCAAGACGTATCGGGCCTTGTCGTGCAGATTGGGGACCAGCTTTTCGACCTCGTGAGACGCACCCCCATACATCTGTTTGGGGAGATTTTGCTGGTAATCCGACATCAAAGCGTTGTCGACCTTCAGGCGTCCTGGCGCTAATGGTATGCATTGTGCTCGTCGTGCAGCTCTTCTGGATAGTCCAGATCGACTTTGAGAATGTAGCCCTTCTCTGCATGTACAGGCTGGTTCAGGGCCGTCTTCACATCCTCTTGGGTGACTCACTCGAACGCGCCTTTCAGGAGCGACTGCGACATCGCCCAGCCATACAGGTTGTTGGCGTCGTAGTACTGGATCCATCTTTGGAGCTTCCCCGGATCGTAGTCTGGCACCTTGGGATTGTTGGCCTTGGCGAAGCGCCTGCTGGCAATGCTGATGCCACCCGGCAGGCCCTTCTAGATGAAGAGATGCATGTCAATGTCGGTGAGCAGCTCGAGCTCCAGCCCTGTGTGCTTGAGGAGAGCGTCCCAGCTTAGGCCCGGGCTTTTGTAATAGTGGGCCGGTTCTAGCCGGTATCGCTCGAGGCACAGCTTTCGGAAGTTGTCGAAAACGTCAGCGAGGAGGAGGACATCGGTCCGAAGGTAGAGGACGTGCTAGTCGCCGAGGGTTGTGCAGACGAAGGCGTCCCACACCCTTTTTCTTTTTGGCGTAGTCACCGTCGGTGATGCCTTCGCCGGAGAGCTTGTTGTAGAAGGCCTCCTTCGGCAGGAGGCTCTCCTCGTCCAATCGGAGCCAGCTGTCCATGTACTCGTAGGGGTAGATCCCCTTCCGGAGCATGAGGGTAGGCCTCTGGAGGTTCGGCTCCTAGTCTGCTGTGATGCGCATGTCTTCCGGGTCACTGGCTTTCACAAGTCGATCCAGGCATGAGAGCATGAACTGTGCGCTGTCGATGAATCGGAGCTGGCCGATGCTGAACGAGATGTATTTCTCGGCGTTGTTGGGGATACAGGTGACCTTCCCTCCAGTCTCTGCGATAGTCTTCATGATGAGATGGCTGTCGTAGCCCGGCAGGTTGTGAAAGACAAACGTTATGGTGTCGTGTTCGGACTGAGCCGCAACTTCAAGTTGCACTCATTGTGGGCCGCACCTCGGTACTTGCCAGTAATGTGGCAGTGGTCTCGCACGTAATTGCCTTCGAGGGGCTTGCAGCAGACGTGGCAATTTGTGGCTTTCTTGTGACTCCCCCAGTCCTTTCCTGTCATATGCAACTGATGGCAACTGATGGTAACGGGGCGGCCGTTCGTATGCTGTTATTGGATTTCAAGAAAGCCTTTGATCTGATTGATCATAACTTATTGGTTGAAAAACTACGTTCATTATATATATCGAAATGGGTTTTACACTGGATTATGGATTTCCTCTCCTTCAGGAAACAAAGAGTAAAGCTGAAATTCGATTGCTTTTCAGAGTGGAAACTCGTACCTGCAGGCGTTCCGCAGGGCACAGAATTGGGGCCTTGGCTATTTTTGATAATGATTAACGATCTCAAGTTATCAAATAATGAAATGTAGAAATTCGTGGACGATACCACTGTTAGTGAAGTAATTGCGAAAGATCAAACAAGTAACTTACAAAACCAAATGGACACATTAGCGAACAACACCTCGCGTGATAAGTTCCAGTTAAATGAAACCAAATGTAAAGAGATGCGAATTTGTTTTGGATCTAATACCAATGACCTTCAACCAATTACCATCAATAACATTACACTGGATATTGTCCAACACGCGAAAGTTTTGGGATTGGTTATAGCCAGTAACCTTAAGTGGAACATCCACGTAAATGAAATAATTAAGAAATGCCGTAAACGCCTTTATTATCTTATTCAACTAAAACGAGCAAATATCGAAGTCAAGGAATTGCTCCAATTTTACAAAACGTGTATAATACCTGTCTTGGAGTATGCTTGCCCAGTGTTCCACAATAGTCTGACATTGTATCTGTCAGATGACCTAGAGTCAGTCCAAAAGCGAGCATTAAAAATAATCCTGCCTCATCAAGAATATGAAAACGCTCTGCAGTTTACTAATTTGCAACGCCTTAGCGAAAGGAGGAATGATATAACAACAGCGTTGTTTCAGAAGATAGTAGCAGATTCCTCACATAAGCTTCATGACCTTTTGCCTCCTCGTTTAGAACGTTCAACTATGGAACTTAGGACTCAATCTTCATTTAATACTAACTTTAATACCAAACGTTTTAGAAATAGTTTTATAACTTGTAACTCTTTGAAGATGTAATTTAGTTAATTTATTTATATATGTATTATATGTAATCTTAAACGTATTTCAGCAATATGGCTGCCAAATCTCTTTCTTGCTTGTTTCTGTTTATAAACGAGCTTATGATGCACCCTATCGGCACCGCAGGCTTAACAAAGGATAGTTTCTGCCTGTGTTCCGACGCCACACTTACGACATGGTTGTGGAAGTCGCCCGCCTTCCCTTAATCGCTTCATGTGAAGTCCACAGTATTCATCTATGGAGCTTCGCCCACATGTGATGAGCTTTCCGGGTAGAAACCACGCACACTTGCTCTTGCCCTGCCTCATGGCTGTCGAACGTTTGGATTACTCTATGAGAGTATATCTCTCTAAATAATAGACCTCGATGGCCGGCCGGGCCGGCGCGGGGGGGTGGGCCAGCCGTCTTTGGCTCCTGCCGTTTTCCTGGGTTTGACCTTCGCTGTAATTATGCTAGCATATTTACAAGAAGTACATAAGCGAGCTAGGGCTGGGGCGCTTAGATTTGTCTATACTCCTTCTCAAACTGTGAGGTGCGCTAGAAACGACGCTTTCTCAAGGTGAAGTGCGCCAGCGGCAACGCTCTTTATACTACTGTAACAGCAAAACTGGACTCCGAACAGCAATCGAGTTACGTTTTGTAGGATAATCGGATTATATTAGGCAAATCTGAACGGCGTAATATTACGATGATTTATAAAATCTGTCACTTAAATGCGAATTTTCAGTACGTCAACAAGTGCATTTCATGAGCTTAATTGAAAATTTGGATTATTTGAAGAGCTATGACATGTCGCTGGACTTAAACAGATAAATATAAGTTCCTTAATTTTGCCTCCAAAGTCGGGTACTATTTGCGAATTTTTTACGACGCCATATTGATACTTGTGACGTAGATAGTTGAACACGTCTGTTTCCGTCAATATAATATTATATTATAGGAGGTGATTTTGTTGTCGTTTGTCTTGTCTTAAAAACAAATAATGACAGTATTTTCAATAAAATATTAAAAAACAAGTTTTCCAGAAAGTATGGCCTCGAATCAGTGCTCAGATAATTCGAATTCGATGTCTGAATGCGTATCTGATTCGAGCTCGGAATCCATGGGTTATGTCGAGCATTTAAACGACTTCGCATATGACGATGAACCGCTCGCAGGAGATGGTGATGAAGTGCACACTCCAGATGATCCCGATGGAATTCTCCCTGCGACATTAGAACAACGAAGTGATGGCGTAATTCCACTCGGTGAATGGTAAGTTGTTGTTTTCTCCTGTTTGTAATATACATAAAGTTACTTTATAAACCACAATGCTCCCACGTTTCAGGTGTAATTGTCAATGCTGTCATACCGATTTGTTAGAAGGCGCATTAGAGTACAGATGCTGTAAGGAAATAGGACCAGCTTTGCAGAAAATGACATTCGATGGCAGCATTGAGATAATATCATGCATAACACAGTATGCCAAATTTGGGCCTTTAGTTCATGAGGCTGTCCTTGAAAACGTCGGGCCACTATTGAGAGATAGGAATGGACGTTCTTATTGCCGCCAAGCATCACAATCATTAAATATGTAAGATTGTAATTGTATGAGAAACAATGTTATCATCAACATTGTTTCATCAACAATAATTAGTCCAACCTTTTTATTTACTTCAGGTACTTGAGAGCTGTGGCATACAGATGGTTGATGCGATGGTTTTGTGGGTCTATGGGATGGGAGAATACTCGGCCTTTACCTGCTTGTGTTTACCACTTTATTCGGAAAGCATATCCAAGTGGTAACACAAACGGTTACATACCATTAGAGGGCGATGAAGGAATAGTCTATTAACTTGTGCACTGAAGACTGTTGACCTTCTTTGCTGAGTTTGGAATGGTCAGGAAATATGCCTAGATGAAAACCAAATAGGAGATACATGGATGCACTATATAAGTTGACATGCAGTTTAATGGTTTGAAACAAGAGTAAACAATAAAAACAAATTGGTGCAACTACTGAGAGGTTAAGCTGAAAGAATTAATTTTAAGAAAATCTTTTCTTCAATGTCAGTCTGGGAAAAAAGACAAAACAAAAATATATGGAATTAAATCATAGCATAAATGTAAAAATGGAAAATAGCAAGCCCTTCAAATGGCGAATCGTTTGCTTCTCCAGTGCATACTTCAACATGCTCAGCTCCATCACTAGTAGATGGTACTTCCTCATTGAGAGAACATGTTTCCTTCAGCAATGGCTTATGGAGAGTAAATCGAATAATCAACAAAACTTATATCGAATTTACATATGACAAAAAAATAATAACATAAACAAGCGTAAACTTACTTGTCTTCGCTTTCGATCGGTTATTTCGTCCTGTAATTGTTCAGGAATCCCAGCCAAGTCAATGGTTGGGATAGCACCTTTCTTCAACCTTCTTTTGAGCTTGACTTGCATGCTCAAATTAAGGTGAAAACAAGAATCTTCAAAATGCGCAGAACACAGACACGAGATAGAGGAAGCCTCAAAACCTGGTCTATGTTTACGCACAAAATTTACCTATTTTCTATGTCTTTGCGGCTCTGTTTCCTTTTTAGGAAACAGATGCATCGACATTCCATCGGTTTTTGAGTCATTGGCGCAACTAATTTGATTAGGTCCACCAGCAACACAGCGTTTTCCTCCGCCTTTCTTTTAAGATTACTAGTAGAATACGCCATGTTGATATATGTGTTCAACTTTCTACGTCACAAGTCATTAGCATACCGATCAAAAAGTTCGCAAAAAAATACTGAAAATCGTGACTTTGAACGTCCGTAAAATCACTTTCACCAAGCCATTTTAATTATAACTGCAGATTTAAAATCACTGAAACAAGGTCTTTCAAATTAGCTAATAAAAAAAGGGGGGCTAAAATTCGAAATATAAACACTTTAAAAAATAGACTCAATAAACTGAATAAACTAAGAAAATATATGTTTAATGTCTGAATTTCAAGATTTTTTGTCGAATTCTGACCGTTTCCTGTGCCACATTGGATACCCCATGGATCCGCCCCTGTATAATACGTATTTACCGACTGGGAGGTCCGTATACGGAAAAACATTTTCACAAGGTCTGCAACTTAATGTTGAGACTAAAATTTGATGCGTTTCAACAAACTTCGCTTTGTCTGGACAGTAAAATGGAATCTTGGAACGACATCTTTCATCTGAATACACCTTGCTTACTCGTTAAACAATTTACATCGCTTTCAAATCAATTTTATAAAATTTGCATTTCACTTCGTAAACAAATACATTGCGAAAAAATATGTTGAGACGAAAACTGGATTTTCTACAAACTTTGCTTCGTCTGGATAGTAAAATTCACTCTGGCTATGATAAATATCATTTTAAGACATTCTGCCTACTCGTTCAACAATTTACATCGCTCAAGTTTGTATCCAATGGAGCATAGGCATTCGTAGGAGCCTGGGATATTTATGCATGAGTGATATTTGACACAAGGAGAAGACTGACTTTCGCCGATATCTAATGTTTCACAATAAAGTTGTTTGAAAATGTGTACCATAAATTAAGCAATTTTATTTTATGTCTAATTTAAAGATGTGTAATAAATAAATATGAAATTTTTTGTTTAATTTATTACTTTTCAATATTTCTTAATTGATTTTACGAGAATGTAAAAACATAATTGAATGTAAAAACAAAATTATATGAAATTAAAGCATATTATCTATACCAAACAAGCTCGACGGTTTACCCGCAATAAATCCTTTAAAAAAATTTTTTACAAGAAATGGAAAAATCATATATGATCCAAGCATGTCGTCATAGATATGCATATCTTGGTATGAAAAGCAGCGGTATTTGGAGACGTTACATCTTGCCGTAAAATTTTAAAAAAATATTATTCAATCAAGCTTTATTCATTGCTCCATCAAGCAGTGTTCATTTTCAAATTTATTGTTTTCTAAGTAAATCAACACAGAAAAACCAACAAAACAAGACTAAATAAAAGCAGGTTGGCTACAACCAGGTCCAAAACTAGAACGTTGATTGAGGAGGGGTTGAATATTCATATATGTGCGAATATTTATGTTTTGTGACCTAATGTGCTCAGCAGTAGGGTGTAACGGACAAAGAAGTTATGAAAATAGGAATGGCTAAGAAGGTATGGCATTTTCATTATTGCCTAAAAGCAGGTCTTTTGAATTTATATAAGTTTGGGGAAGCTTCATCTAAGGTTCCGTTTTTGACACATATACTCGGGCAAAGACTATTATTAAACATAACTCTTAATTATTTTTGATATTTAAGTGACCATTCCCTGCATACCAGTTCTTTATTGAATTGTCATCTTTAAGTATGAACTAAGATATACTTGCAATTCTTCAGATTGGCCAAATTTGGTACCACATTAATTTTAGTTAAATATGTTAAACTATTTTTGGGGATAAGAGAATTATTTGTCTTTACCCATTAACATTTCACCTTGGGCCATTGATTGAATTACTCTTAGTTGCACAAAAAGTTCAGAATTCGCTTTTAGTGCTCAACAGTCTACTACATGGTCGAATGAGTTATCTAGTTCTAACAATTTTTTGGCAGGAAAACAATAACTAAAGAATGCAACCATTTTACTACAAAATAGTACATTTGTGTAAGGTACCTAATGTATTGATAATTATAGAAGCTACTCACAGTTTAAATTACGTCTCTCACGTTGACAGATGAAGTTAAAGTGACGCCCACATCTAACAAAATTCCACTTGTAAAATTTATATACAACGCATTTCTCTATGCGAAATATTTGGCAACTAGGTCCTCCAGGATAACATAATGTAAAACTGGGCTTGCCATTTTGAGCTGTGTGAAACTGATTGCCGCTTTCTTTGCGATACAAACCAATAAAATGACGTTTACTGCCTTTTCTTAAGATGATTCTGTAAATGGCATACTTCTCTGCATTATTTTTTGGAACAGCAAGATCTCCTCCCATCTGTTGACAAAGCTTTCTTGCTTTTTTCCATGTTGCTGCTTTTGTACTGAAGAAATAACAAGATGATCCTATATGCAACCAATCAGAAGGACAGCTTGCTAGACGAATGAAAAAATAAATAAGACAACAATAACAAGTAATTATTTTCAGAATGATTTGTACGAATAGAATAGAATATTTAAAATGCTTAAACAGGCAGGATTGTGTTTTGCAGACAGATGTTGTTTAAAACAAGTCTTTCAATACCTAAAGGGTTTTTAAGAATGAGGAGGGTCTTTGAGCTGGTTTTGTAGAGTAGCCACAAGTTGCAGAGTAAAGTATAATAAAATACAATTCTTAAAAACATTGTATAGAAATTGTAAATGAAATAAAAGACATTTATTGTGAAGCTTATGTAGTCCGGCTAACACTTGACATTTTAATCATAAGGGGAATCCTTTGTGTTTAAATGGATGGTTATAATAATCGTTAAGTGTTGATGTGGATTTGTTATGTATTTATATTGTGCATAATCAACTGTCTGTTTTAGACTAAAAACTTATTCATTCCATAATGTTTTAATGGAGAAAGAAATACTAAAATAAGGAAATCATAACATCAAAAATGTGCATGAACTTGAGTTAAGCTCTCAAATATAGCTCATTTTTACGCCCATTTCAAATAATATTCCTAATTTTCCAAATTAAAGTCAATTTCATTGTATTGTGTGCTTACATGAAATTTTTTTATGTCTGAATAAAAAATTCCAGTGTAACTCTAATAGCTTTAAATTGAATAGTAAGAAATTCATTTGAAATTTTATTAAACCCAGTAGAAATTTAATGCCATCTACTGAAAAACGTTATTACACCTTATTTACATACACTTTTTGACCTTATTTATTGTACCTCTTAAAAATATTGCTTATTTAGGTTTTTAAAGGAAGTAAATGCTTAATAGTAAAACATAATTTTCTTACATCGAAAATTAACAAGATATGTAAGAATGAATGTTATCAGTGCATACCACCCATACTAAGCGGCGGATGACTAATTGCGCGGCCTGTAAGCTTCAAAAAATTTGTGGGACTTTAAGTGATATAACTTTCTCCCAAAAATTACAGTCTTTTGAGGACGTTTCCGTTTCTTATGCTCCTTTGCCTTTGCTTCAGTTTTGTTACTCATAGTGTAAACATTATAGAATAAATTTAAATTTCGAACGAGATAAACTCACTACTTTATGAGTTCCATACATAGAGCATTACAATAGTATCGTACAGTTTCCAACAGGATATATTATAGAAATTTTGAACATTTATCTCATCTAGAATGGCAAAGTGTAAAAACTATGTTTAAAAAGAACAGGACTTTTAAAAACGCGGGAATGTAAGCTTCAGCCTACATAGCATACTGAGTAATCGGACAACGGCCATATTTGTCTGTTCTTGGAATAAGTTCATAAAGCTACAATCCATTGGTTGAAGACATTTGATGCAATATTATTGAGGTGCACTCATTCTAGGAGGTCTGTAAGCAGGTCTGTCAAAATGCTTTTTAAGGTTTGGGTTTACAGAATTCTTAGTTTACAAAAGTCAACCAATAATAAACTCAAGACTATCTAATATGGTGTATCTAGGTTAGCAGGGCCATAGCTAGATTACTAACTTCAGGAGGAGTGTTAAACCTAACCTTAACCCTTGCCCTAACCCTAACACTACACCCTCCTTAATGTAGAGAAAATCAAAATATGTTATTGCTAACATATGCTATTGTCATTTAGAGAACCATACACTTTCAATGTAGTGTGCTGAGGGAGTTTTAAGAGTATCGAAGCTTTTCATAAATTTATTACTGATTTTCTGCTTAAAGTAAATGGTTTGAACCCGGGAGTATCGTTATATGTTTGTAAATGATGATCGTCCAGGTTAATAAAGTCCTGAGAAGGACTGTTTTTGATGTTGTTGACTGACGTTTCGACAACCTTAGCGGTAGTCATCTTCAGAGTCAAATGAGGAGTAAACGTCAGGTTAGCCGTATTTGTTGTCTGGTTCTTACGTCATTGTATTGTGTGTACAGGAAATGTGCAGGAAATGTGTATTGTCATTGTGGATTAGTGTGAAGTGAAATATTTTATTTTTAGTTGTGATGTGTGATTTAGGTGTGACGTTTTTAGTTGTAGTGTGTGGGTGTCAATTGTGTATTGTCATTGTGAATTAGTTTGAAGTGTAATGTTTTTAGTTGATCGTTTGTTTGTATTGTGAATAAGTCGTTTGTAAGGTGCCGGTAATTGCTGTGATCTGTTCAGGGGGGTTTGTTCCAAGTTGGTATACCAACTTTCTATTGTAAGCCGTTGTCTATAGTCAGTACTGTAAGTGATGCATTTTGCCGAGTCCCAGTCAATGTTGTGCTTTGTGATTCGGTGATGTTCGGCAATGTGATTAGTTTTGTCTTGTTTCTTAGTAGCTCGTTTGTGCTCAGTAAGTCTTATGTTTAAGTTCCTGCCAGTTTCCCCGATATAGGAGGCGTGGAAGTCAAAGCAGTTTATTTTGTAACTATTCAAACTAATTCACAATGACAATACACAATTGACACCCACACACTACAACTAAAAACGTCACACCTAAATCACACATCACAACTAAAAATAAAATATTTCACTTCACACTAATCCACAATGACAATACACATTTCTTGCACATTTCCTGTACACACAATACAATGACGTAAGAACCAGACAACAAATACGGCTAACCTGACGTTTACTCCTCATTTGACTCTGAAGATGACTACCGCTAAGGTTGTCGAAACGTCAGTCAACAACATCAAAAACAGTCCTTCTCAGGACTTTATTAACCTGGACGATCATCATTTACAAACATATGATTTCCTGCTTGATATTATTGATAATGATGAAATTGTATGTTTGGCTGTGAGCCTTATTTTGTGGTTACATGTAAAATGTAGATGCAGCAAATTCCTTGCACATAAGCAACAGCACAGAGAACATCTCAGGATTCTCAACAAAGAACAAAGTTTTAAAACTGCACAAAGATGCTCTTTATTCAAGATCGGCGATAAAAAATATTGATAAAGACAGTAATAAATCCATACCTTGGCACGAGTTACATTCTCCTGAGTATCCTTCCATACACGTGCAGTTCAATGTTCCATTAATTTTACGATAGTATGTGTTGGGTCCACACAAAGGAAAGTGAAAAGTGCTTGTCGCTATATCGATCAATAAAATTAAAAATAAAATCAACCAGGGATTTTAAACGAAACATATTCTTCCTCAAAGAACACAATTTGTCACTCAGTATGCACGTTCACGTACCCAGAAAGCAAGTTTGTAATGCAATGTTGGTAATTTTGGTGTTCGCGCATTTCGTAAAAACAAAACAATTAAATAAATGTTGAAAATTTACAGTGTATGAAGAAATTTGCTGGCTGTTTGGGACACTATAAAGGATATACTATGAAGTTAGATAATTGAAAAATGTTCAGAAAATTATCAATTCATCAGTAGTTCTCACAAAATGTGTCAAAGCTCATTTATTTTGGCATGGCTTTGCCTTGTTTATTTAAAGTAAAATGAATGAAAAAACTAATCTCAAAAACCATGTGAGTACTTCGTAATCGCCTCAACTTGAACAGCATGCACAAAGAAAATGAAAAGTTCAAATCTAGTTTAATCCAAAGATGTAAAAGTTTAAACTCTGTTTTGCAATATACTAAAATTTTAAGAAATTTGATCAACATTAACCTCACTGCACAACATGCTCAATTTGGACGTTTTTGTCTTTCAATCTATTTTCATGATTTTTTTTTTTATTTCAGACTGATTTCAAGCCCAAGTGATTGTTTAAATGATGTAAGAAACAATAAAGACTTAAATTTAACACCCAAGAGGTTTGATAAGAATAGACAAACGGCAAAAATGTCCAAATTAGACACTTTTCACTTTGAACTTAATGTTCATCAAATTTTCTATAATTTTGGAAGGAAGAACAACCGTTTACTAAGGCAATGTAACTTTGAACTTTTTAACGTCTTTCTATTTTATGAACATTAGTGTGGGAGTTTTTACAAGTCTTAGATTATTATGTCAAATTAGTAAATATTTAACTACCGTTTGAGTCAGGAGTGATACTGTGTACAGCTACATCAAAATAATCGTTGTTAGCAGGAAGAAAATATTTGCGTCTCGTACGTTGATTTGTTGTGTTATGGACACTAACGACACTTTGTCCAACACTAGTCATGATACAAATAAAATCCCCAAATACTGCCATGGGACCTCCTGAAGTTCCAAAATCAATTACATTATGGGAGTAGTAATCACAAGAAAAAACATTTCCGTTTGAAACTCGCCAATAAATCTTCTCTTTAGCCATGTCAAGCGTTAGATCATGTGCTATTGACTGAAGTGAAACTGAAAAAATATGATGTTTATTTGCAGCAATGCTCCATAACCATAAGAAAAGTTGTGTACTTTCTGCCAAGAATAGATACCTTAATAAAAATATTTGTTATGTACATTAGTTTTCTCTATACGTACTGAAATACATAAACAATTGGCAGGCTAATATATACAAGAAAAGAAAGATAGAATACTTTTTTAGTTTAGACAAAGATGTTGTCAAAGTATTCCGAACTACCTTCATATATAGACGGTTTAATGGAACATATTCATAAAATTTGATAATATAGCAACATAAAGCTATTGTAACTAATAGGAAAAGATCACCTTTATCATTTGAAATCTCTCTTTTAAAATCTGAACTAAATAATATAAAGTAACTAACATTGCATGTGGTTCAGAACATGCTAATAAATGTAATATGTTATTTTATTCACATAACTTCTATAATGATTGGTATTGTTTGAGATTATTGTCGGAATGAGTAATGCTGTAGTTTGGAGTGGCTGCTGAATGAATTGTATTGGTAATTGATAATGCTGAAAATTAGCTGATGCGTGGAAGTTTACTTCGAATTGAAAATTTAGTGTTGGTAAATGTTATGCACCATTTAATGTAGATATAAAATTAAGAAAGCTTTGTAATTTCAATTTTAAGCTTTCTTAATTTTTCAGTTTCATCTTGCATGAAAATTAGCAGCTCCTTGGATGGATCATCATCCACAAATGTCTTTAAAAGAGCTATAGCTTCAAAAACATTGTCTTTTGTTGATACTTTTTTTCTGTTTGTTTGGACAAACGATTTTGTAAAACTATCTTAACCTTCTCTTTTTAATTGTCAAATTTTTTTAGAGTTTTTCTGAAAAATCAGAAAAAGATTGATACTGGAGCTAGGGCTATTGGTATCATTTGAAAATGATGATTTTATCGCCATGTCATGTTCGTGTTTTTAAGAATCTTTGGATTGGACAAGCTGAAAAAACTGCTGGAACACTATGGCCTTTACTTTATCGAAAATGTTTGATGCAACTGGCAGTTTTGATTATCATCGCAGTTTTGATTATCAGAGTTTCTACCGCTCTGTTTTATTTTGTTTAATGACTTCATCATTTATAAACATTGATCCCTCCGTTGTTACCTTTTTTCTAAAAGCTCTTTGGTTACTCAACATAAATATCGCTGTCGATTTTTGCAATTTCACGATCTGCATGTTATTTTCTACTGCATGTGTGCTGAATAATCACACGAAACGTGTTCATTATTGCAGTTGGTTTGAAATTCCTTATAGTCACGCAATAAAATTTTGCTGGCCAAATCTCTCCGAAAGACGTTGATTTTAATAAAAATCTATCGAACTATATGACGTTTGTTTCTTTATAGCCAACAAATTACTTAATTAACTGAAGATATGATCTTCGCACTTTGCTGGAGAATTTAAGCAATTGTCTCATGAACCTGAAAAATTCAGGTGACTCAACGGGATTCGAACCCATGACCTCTGCGGTGTCGGTGCAGTGCTCTGACCAACTGAGCTATGAGTGACCGCAGATGTCATTGGTTCGAATCCCGTTGAGTCACCTGAATTTTTCAGGTTCATGAGACAATTGCTTAAATTGTCCAGCAAAGTGCGAAGATCATATCTTCATTTAATTTCAAAATCCGCACTGCATAAAACACTATCATAAAATACTTAATATTCGCTCCCTCGGGAAAAAGCAAGTTTTGATTTCCCTGGAAAATCGATTTTTTTCTATTATTTATACCTTTAAATAACAAACCATAATACGGACTTATAAAATTTAACTTTTCTACTAAATTAAAACACCGTCTCTAAAAACAAAAACTCTTACCTTACTGAAGAAAACCCTTCAATAGAGTGACATAGTTTATTAATTTTACGCTTACAAGTAAATAAAAAGAATTTCAATATCACCTTACCCATGTTTTGAGTCAAATGCAATGCTGGAAAATTGTAAGCCTGGTTGAAGCGTCATAACACTTGTAACGTTCTTTTTCAAATAAATTTGATAGATAATGTTCGTGGAGTTAATGTAAAAGATACGACGACCAGTCCAGTCAACTGTAATATCATGAACAAAAACATTTTTCGCAAAAATTTCGTTTCTAGTCAAGTCAAGATTTCCCCGTTTGATGTCTTTGTCATCAATGTAGTAAAGCACATTCTCAACTACATCAATTTCTATGTCATTATATCTTGAAGCATGGTCAGCTTTATTTTTACTGGAGCCATTAATAGTGCTGACATGAATATCTCCAGTAATAGAATCAACAGAGTATATTTTATCAAAGCTCATAATAATCAAATATGGCTTTGGATAAACATCTAAATAAATCATAAAAAAAACTATAAATAACAACGATGGGAGTGGATTGAAAAAATGCAAATTTTATAGACTTTACGATCATAATATTTTGTGAAAGTCCATAATAAGTATTTTTAGAAAGAATTTTTTCACTGTAGAAATATTACTAATAACTGAAATTAGATTGGCTGCACAGCTTCTACCTATCTTTGTTGAATATTGTTTTTGGTGCTATGAACAAGAAACTATGAAAATTTGTCAAATCTAAAGATTATACCTTTGTAAAAACACATTTCTGTTTGCATTTGCATCATTTCTTTGTTGTATTGTTTTACTTCCTTGCATGCAGTTGTGTTATCGTCATTGCCATTTTTATCGACGCAAGTTTCCAACCATTCTTTCACGTTGTCTTTTAATGTCTCTAAGCTTTTCTTGCAGATTGATATGTCGTCATTACCATTTACTATTTGGCCACTAATAGACAGGATTATGAGAGTCCCAAGAAACGCTTTTGTTGAGCTTGATATCATCTTTATTTTCTATTTATTAGAAGGTGGACGATTACTAATTTCTTTAAAGCTTTTGTAGTAAAACATTTACTTTATTTATCAAAGGCTTATCATCAATATAATCATATAATCATTTGTTCTTAAACTTTTTTTGGTATATAAATCAAGTATTGATTTCTATAATTATGTAACATTTTAACTTCCTTCCCCAAAAAGTATTTTTACGTTTGCTTTCAGATAATTTATGATGATTGGATATTGTTGCAATAGATTAGACAAATTGTTCATTTATAAAGACTCATGTTTACAACAATTCATATAAATAGAGTTCACCAGCCTAGAACGTGTTTTGAATAAATAGATGTAAGGTTTCTAGGAAACGAAAGCATAGAAAGAAATAAAACATTTCAATGTGCACTATAACGAAATGGCGCAAAATATGAAATTCACCAAGAGCGGTTTAGAAAAAATTTAAAATGGGTTGATTTCAAATTTGCTCATGTTAACTCAGTCTACCAGATGAATGGGAAAGACGTATTGCTTAACTAAGCTAGCAAAATTAAATGCCAAGTAATCTGTTGCGCAGTGTTAAACAGACTCGCTGGCCTCTCTCTAACTACATGTCGTCTAGTTACAAAAATTGAGGCCGTTAAAAAATACATGATATTCTGCTTTACAACATATGTCAGTCGTATAGAGAAGTTCGACTCTCATAATTGTATAAATTCTGAATTGAATGAAATTTATGAGTATTTTGACAGAACTGCTAAAGCAAAGAAAATCTAAAAAGCTAAATAGAGGAATGCAACTTTGCAGTATTAAAAAATTCTTACTTCTTCAAATATTTTGTTTTAGACAATCAAAAAGCATTTGATATTGTCAAAAATATTCTTGCAATATTGAATAATTGTAGCAAAAGAAACATGAGACGAATAATGTATCATTTGTTTTACATGCATTCCTTGCTTTTTAAAATGACTTCTGTATTGATGTTTGATGATGATTTACCCATTTCAATTTGTTGAATTATGTACCTCTCTTTCTTTATCATTTCCTCAATCATAAATCTTAGTTTTAATGTCCAATCAAATATTCTTTATCACACATGCATTCAAGTTTTAGTTTACTATCATTCTCATGTAAAAACGTAAAACTCCTTGTAAATATTTTATAATTTTTAAATGTCTATAATAGTTGGAAAACAATATTTTGTTATCTGTATTCAGAACAAAAATACGAATGGTGGTTGCTTCAAATATTTTTAATGTAGTTACGATTTTCTCTGGCGTATCAATGGAAATATGATGTAATACATTTCCAGAAATTCATAAATATCAATTAGTAGAGCTTTATCATTTGTTGTGATCAATGAATTCGCTATTGTTTTCATCATGAGGATAAATATAAAATGATAAAAAGATTTGCGAAACAGTAAAAGTTTTTTAAGAATTTTAAATTAGTCGAATCAACAAATGGCAGCTATTATACATGATGCATAGCTGCGCTACTCTTAATTAGAGAAAGTGTTTAAAAACAACATACAAAAATGTTTTATAAGGCTTTAAATATTTTAAAAGATAAAGATTGTATTAGATTATCTTTTGTATTACGTACAAGCATGACTATGATAAATGAAATGTATGGTGTTCATAAGGAAGTTTAATCCATATGAGCTATTGTTCTTAAATTATGTGATAGGCTCTGAATTTTAGGTTTTCTTTATGTTTTCATTACTTACCATTGAAGAGGCGATTTGGCTATCAATGAAATTTCTTATTTAAGTTCTGACGAGTTGTTTTCTATTTTTCTCAAACAGCACCTTAGAAAAAATGTAACTGAAGTAGAAACTGTCTTGTCTTAAAGTGCTAGTAATATTGGCTTCTTGAATTTTGATATCAACACAAGACAGGTACTTTTCTGTGGACGGGGACACAAATTGTGATAATTTTTAATTATATTTTAGATAAAGAGCCGTAATTGCAGAAATAAGCTGTCAGAAAAAATATGCAACAAAAATATTGTTTCAACAATTCGAAGAAATATCATTTACAATGAAAATAACAGGCCAAACTATTTTAATTCCTTATAACAACACCCCCATAAAAAATATGTTTATTTTGACGTTATTCAAATTGGTCAACTATTTCAAGTGTCTCTATAAACTAAAAGAAAAATGTGCACTGCAGATGTTAGTTTCCGCTCATAGATAAGATACTATAAAGCCAAAAAAGGAGTATTGTCTATAAGCAACTTTTGTTCAACTTTTATAGTTCATTATAATATGTTTTACCCTTTTTTACTTAACCTAACATGAAACTTTCTAAAGTATGTCAAATTCAAACAAGGCTAGTTTCTTAGGTGTTTATCTTTATACATAACATTTCACATGATTTTAATTTCTCATGTTTTTAATAAATTTAGTTTATTTCAATGTATTCATTCTCTTTCCTATCTCAAAAATGCAGAAAATAAGGACAAAAAAGACACAATAATGGTTGCAACCCCCCATCCCCGTAAACATTTTCAGAGCAAAATTTTCGACTTAAATTTTACGTGATATACATGATATTCTGTTTACAACATCTGTCAGCCGTATAGAGAAGTTCAACTCTCGTAATGATATAAGTTCTGAATTCAATGAAATTTATGACCATTTCGACAAAATTGCTATAGTAAAAAAGGTCTATAGAACTAAATAGAGGAATTCAACTTTAAAGTATCAAAAAGTTTTAATTCTTCAAATATTTTGTTTCAGACAATTAAAAGGCATTTGCCATCTGTCAAAAATATTCTAGCAATTTTGAATAATTGTAGCAAAAGAAACAAGAGACGAAAAATGAATCATTTGTTTTGCATGCATTCCTTGCATTTTTAAAATAAGTTCTGTATTGATGTTTGATGATGATTTGCCCCATTTCAATTTGTTGAATTATGTACTTCTCTTTCTTTATCATTTCCCTCAATCATAAATCTTAGTTTTAATGTCCAATCAAATATTCTTCATCACACATGCATTCAAGTTTTTGTTTACTGTCATTCTCATGTAAAAACGTAAAGCACTTTACAAATATTTGATAATTTTTAAATGTCTATGATAGTTGGAAAATCTTTTTTTTGTTATCTGTATTTAGAACAAAAACACGAATGATGGTTGCTTCAAATATTTTGATGTAGCTACGATTTTCTTTGGCGTATCAATGGAAATATGATGTAATACATTTCCAGAAATTCATAAATATCAATTAGTAGAGCTTTATCATTTGTTGTGATCAATGAATTCGCTATTGTTTTCATCATAAGGATAAATATAAAATAATAAAAAGATTTGGAAACCAGTAAAAGTTTTTTTAAGAATTTTAAATTAGTCAAATTAACAAATGGCAGCTATGTATAAAAGACGCATGGCTGCGCTAGACTTAACTACAGAAAATGTTTAAAAAACATACAAAAATGTTTCATAATGCTTTAAATATTTTAAAAGATAAAGATTGTATTAGATTATCTTTTGAATTACGTACAAGCATGACTATGATAAATGAATTGTATGGTCTTCATAAGGAAGTTTAATCCATATGAGCTATTGTTCTTAAATTATGTGATAGGCTCTGAATTTTAGGTTTTCTTTATGTTTTCATTACTTACCATTGAAGAGGCGATTTGGCTATCAATGAAATTTCTTATTTAAGTTCTGACGAGTTGTTTTCTATTTTTCTCAAACAGCACCTTAGAAAAAATGTAACTGAAGTAGAAACTGTCTTGTCTTAAAGTGCTAGTAATATTGGCTTCTTGAATTTTGATATCAACACAAGACAGGTACTTTTCTGTGGACGGGGACACAAATTGTGATAATTTTTAATTATATTTTAGATAAAGAGCCGTAATTGCAGAAATAAGCTGTCAGAAAAAATATGCAACAAAAATATTGTTTCAACAATTCGAAGAAATATCATTTACAATGAAAATAACAGGCCAAACTATTTTAATTCCTTATAACAACACCCCCATAAAAAATATGTTTATTTTGACGTTATTCAAATTGGTCAACTATTTCAAGTGTCTCTACAAACTAAAAGAAAAATGTGCACTGCAGATGTTAGTTTCCGTTCATAGATAAAATACTATAAAGCCAAAAAAGGAGTATGCTCTATAAGCAACTTTTGTTTAATTTTTATAGCTCATTATAATATGATTTACCCCCTTTTTACTTAACCTAACATAAAACTTTCCAAAGAACATCAAACTCAAACAAGGCTGGATTCTTAGGTAATTATCTTTATACATCACATTTCTCATGATTTTAATTTCTAATTTTTAACAAATTTAGCTCATTTCGAAGTATTAATTCCCTTTCCTCTCTCAACATTCGGAAGAGAAGGACAAAAAAAGGCAATTTAATGCTTACGACCCCCCTCCCATAAACATTTTCAGAGAATATTTAGGACTCCCTTTTTCATAAAATACAATCCTCATACAGGTAAGTGTTCTTTCGTTTTCACTAAATGAATCAAAACAAAGTTTCTCCACATACTTTTTTAGTTTTCTATCAGAAATTTTGGCGTACTAGGTATGTTTGTGTCTTATTAACATAATGTCAAATCTAAGTTGTTTGGGCTCATTACTTGTGCAATAAGTATAAATGAACATGGTTAGTTTATACTTTTGAACAATTTTACTAAAAATAATAATGGTTTTTCTACAATTCGTTTTTAAAAATATTACATTCTCATTGAATGCAAAAACGTTCTCTCAACTTTATTCAGTTTCTACAAAAAAAAACGCTTTCTGTAAAAAAATCTGCAAAGAAATGCCTCTTTTGCTACGTTGCTTTTGAGTCAGATTGTGTGATAGGGAATATTTAATACTGATTGCAAAAAGATAGAAACACCTTTTAAAAAGATTCTTTTTAACGTTTAAATTATTATACAGCTTAATTCCATTGACGTAAATTTATTAGCATGCCTCAAATTTGCATTCAAATTTTCACGAAGACACGCAATATTGTTCGTTTTCTTCTTTGAGTCACGCAACGTCAACAAGAGTTGTGAATTTTTAGGTTTGAGAAGCCAGTTAGAGAAGTCATACGACGTAGATATGGCTCTAACATGCTTTTTTAGAGATTGTACTTTATTCATCATGTTTCTAATAAATTTTGCTTCGTCAGGTATCAATGAACCCAATTTATTCATCTTTTATGCTTTAACATATATCCAAAAATAATTTAGAAAATTCTGTATGCATGATGCCTTATAATATTTCTCTTGCATTTACACAGCATATAAGAAACGCTTTGCCTGCTGCTTTAATATTGAAATTTTAAAAGTTATTTGTGTGGGAGAATAAATAAGTTTTTATTTCTAGCAGCTGAAAAGCTGTTTTGTAAATTTCCAATTGACTATATTTACAATGTATGAATCTCTGCAAAGTAAGAAATTTCATTATAATTTTGCTATTGTTCAACCGAATAGTTTTTGATATATTACAGAGTTAAACTTTCACTAGTTGACAGAGGTCATTTTAATAAAATATGTCGTCATGTAGCAATGTAAACTATTTGTTACAAAGAGTTCGTTGCTAATGTCGTTTTTTGTGGACATTTAGATGTCACTCGATCTATTGACTTCTCTTCAAACCATGCAATCACAAACCTGATGCAGAAAAAATAACTGAACAACAAACACACTAAGAAATCTATTTGAAAAATAAGGCCAAAACTCCTTTGTTAAAGATTGACTGCTGTTTTGGTTTGGCGTTCATACTTTGCCAGCAAAGTAAAAGATACTTCAAAAAGTGACTTACTACAAAAACCAACCTATGCAACAATCTTTATCGAGCAGCTATGAACATGCCACAAAGCAGACTAATCAAAGTGATTGTTCAACACGACAATATCATAGAGCATGACACGTCATTTAAAAACAGATGGATTTAATTATATACTTCGTACTGCATGTCACAAGGTGGTTTATAGTGCTGCTATCGAAAAAATGCTTCCGCCAATACTTTTATGAATATTTAAAGATAAATTACCACCGACTTTCTCTTCTACTTCCCGAAACAGCTTGAGACAACAAATAAAGTTGATTTTCTACGGAATATCTTATCTTGCATTCAATATAGATTCACTGGAGAATGTTATCGATTTTGAAAAACTTTGAATAATTTATGGCTCGGAAAAGAAAATTTAAAAATGTCCCAGTATAAGACATAGCAAGCTTTCCTAGCTTTAAAAGATCTTTAAGCCAGCTATTGTTCCATCCATTAACTGAGTGTGACACAGTGTCTTATTTTGGAGGGTGCGACAAAAGAAAACTGCATTGGATGTCTGGAAATTAATTTATCCTCAACGGACTATTGAACCCAACAATTACATCTTCAGAAGAAAACATCACAAAGCAATCTATGGACGTTATTGAGAGGTGTGTGTTGCTGTTGTTTCATTGAAAGAAAGGAAACTGATACAAACTGATTAAATATGCATGCAACGGAAAAATCAGTGCAAGTACTTTAAAGGCAATCTGTATTTAAACTGCGCTTTGTTATATGACTTTTATCCATTGCAATTTTACGACAGCTGTACGACCAATTTCGTATGAAAAGTAAGTTTCCTCGTATTCACAATTTATTGATTGGAACTTTACTGAACAGATTAGCAAATAGTTCATGTTCAATCGATGAAGACAAATGAACCAGTAAAATTGTCTGAATGTTCTGTTTGAAGAGCATGATACACTACTCAAGTTGAAAAAGCTGGATGTAAACAAAGTACAATATTTCTGGCAATAAACGCAGGAATTGACCAAGTGACCATTTTACACAAACTGTTATCGGTGGATAACTTCGCGAGTTTTTATTGAATTCACTCAAATACATGCTTAAAATAATCGCTGTATGTTCCTTTTTCAAATAAACTTTGATTGGACAAATTTCGATACAATACAATGGCAAGAACTGCGAAACACCTCATTTTTGTAATACAATCTACATATCTTCTGCCCTGTTGACGCCGCCATATTGAATAATCATGATTGCCCAACGCGCATACATATAATATGTACGTACCTATGACTACTACATCTATGGTAAAAATAGATATTTTAATATGGCGAAAAGCTCAAATTTAAACACGGTAAACAATTACAGACTTGCATTGTCATGTTATATCGCAAGCTAAGCAAAGAAGATAAAAAATTGAACATGCTTTGTATATTTTAACTAGTCTGAGGCAACGTATTTTAAAAATATCTGTTGTAAAAGCACTTCTACTTTGTTTTGAAAAATGCAGCAACCCTTATTCAACGTTGATTGTTATTCTTTCAATAATACTACACGACGTCTTTCCTTTATCGCGTTCCAGACTTTGTTGTAAGCAAAACGCGAGCGCCAAATTGTATTCGAGAAAATGCAAAATTCAACGCTTGAAACAGGCCTTATTATGCGATGCCCGATGTTACTAAAAGATGTTAGATACAACCACATTTCACATAGTGATTAGCCGCTGACCGTGCGAGTACGGGCAGATTAAGAAAAAAGGTACGTAAAGCGTACATATGGATTTAATTACAAAAGACAAAATACTGTTAACAAGTCTTCAATTTACCTATTGATATTATTCTAATTGAGAGTCAAGCACAATCCTTAATTAACATATTCATAATCACTATACATAAATTTAAAAGTTGCTTTTTATCGAGGAGATAAAGTGAATTTAACTGAATGAAAATAAACTATTAGTTTGAAAAATTTACGATAATCGTAAAACAGAGGAAAATGAGAGCAAAGATGAGCCTAGCGTCCATGGTCCTAACTTTATACTGTTCGATCACTAATGTTTTACTTCTATACAACTACTACCTCCACTGTCTTTATACCGGCTGATCTTTAATGTAATAATTCTACTCTAATCTGTCGAAAATCATTTGACTAAGAAACACACAACTTGAATAAAAATTTTTTATATATTCATAAATATACCAAATAATAATTGAAAACCATATTTAGGGTTGATACAGTATGAGAAAAATCGTATACAGTCAAAAAACTTAGACACTTCTCAAAAGCTAAGACCTCTTGTATATGAAGACACATTTACGACCTTTGGTTAGCGGAGGTGAATACCAAAACAACTTTCACAAACAACATGATAAACTGTTGTAAGCGGTTGCACTTAATCGATTTTCAGTCAAATTAGTAATTATCCCAACTAATTGACATATTACGGTATATAAATAGATGTTGTTTTGTAATGCATGTAAATTCCTTCGTCTCCTTCATTTTTCTTCATGAACCACTATAGTTTCTTCTCCAGGTTTGCGCATTTATGTTCCTCAAAGAAAATTTTTTCATGTCATTATTGAAAGACTTATAATTGTATTACGTATTGTATACAAAAATGCAAACTTCGTATAATGACATTTTGACATATTTTGGCCTTGAGGTTGAGACTGTTGTTTCTTTATCCCAAAACATTTTTTAAGCGATTGACAATGCCCTAATGTATGATAATGTACAGATATGGAAAAACATATTTCAAAATTGTGATTTTTACAAGGATGCCTCGACAAAGGAGCTTTGAAAACATATACACATGCATATTTTTCTTGTAACTTACAAAAGCTTAAAAATACATGACAATGTAGGTTTCTATGCTTTTAGTATATCTAAACGTGGATCATGAATTCAATTGAAATGAATCGACTGTTAGGAGCAACCAAAATAGAACATACATATATATTTGAGATCACTGGGGAGTTTTGGTCAAAACAGGCAACCGAGACAATTGAAATCTATCGCAAATACCAGTTTTTGCATGTCAATACTTGGGCATCATTTAGGGTTAATGGCAAAAAGTTTTATGTCGTAGGATAGACATGCAAACCTGCCATTTTTAAATCATTTTATAGACAATAGTGATGGAATTTAGTATGGATAAGTTTAAGGAGCCAGTATTGAAAGACATATAATTGTATTACGTATTGTATACAAAAATGAATCAGAAATAATTTTGAAAAAGGTAGAAACATTTTTATGAGGTACAGTTAACGCTCTTGAGGGCATTTGCGTGAAAGTTATATACTTAATGTGCAAGAGAGAACCAATAATTTAAATATGCAAATGATACAATGGTTGGCTACAAGCGCAAGCCAAAAACTAAGTTTCAAACGACTTTCTCTCCCTTACAATTTATAATAGTCCGTATAATTTCGCCATTCAACTGTCAAAATAAACTGATCAATTTTCTTTTTTATATAGGAAGACGTTATAGCTTATAATACAAATTTACATTTTGTTGTTAATCATATTTAACCACGGTTAGATGTCCCACAACAGTCACAAATGACATTTGACGTATATATATGTTTGTAGATGTAGATCCCCCATGACTACAAAGTCCTAAGGACTGTTCGTGTTGATGTTGACTGACGTTTCGACAACCTTAGCGGTAGTCATCTTCAGAGTTCCCAGGCTCAAATCATTCACTTTAAGACATATATACTCGAACTTCATTCCAACAGCACTTAGTGAAAGAAAAATTATTTAGTGGATAAAGAGATTCTAGACAATTTACTGAATTATACGTCCAAAGCCACGAATCAATGTTGAATGTCGTGGAATGGTATTGGTAAGGTCAAAAGATAAATGCTACTCCAAAAGCGAACTAGCTAGTGAAGTGGGTTACAGCTAAAGAAATGTCAGTGACTATGTAGAGAGTAAGAACTGTGGAAACTATGATCCAAAACTAAAATCCCAAGAATGAACTGTGGGAGAGTACCCACATTGCTTGGGGAAATTATCACGTGAAAGCCTAAAAAATCCTTCATAGGTATATAGCATGGCTGGAGGAAGGCTTACCAAATACTATTTAGTTGGTGGTTTTCATAGATTGACTTTACACTCTCTAACAATTGGCCATAACGACATGTTTTGAATTTTTTTTTTAGTGTATAATTACAATGTTTATTATACAATGAAATATTTACAAATCACCTACAACTCATTTCACATATTTTATTAAAACAGAGATAAAATATTTTGGTGTAAGTAAGTTGTTATTGAGAATGCGTAACGTTATTGTGAAGTGGTTTAACCTTATGGTTTCTTCATAGTCCTACACGTAATGGCGGACCTCGATTCTTAATTTTAACACCACCAAGAAAAAAAAACCGCTGGTTTTGTTGGTAAACAGTTTAGGTGAAGAAAATGTTGAGATTGTTTCCTCATTTTTCATATGCTTAACGCTCTCTTTAGAAGAATTTATAGGTGATGACTTTTTCTCCTTTGTACCAACGCAAGAAAATGTGGAAATTTTCCCTTCATTTTTCAAATGTCCAAAGTTCTCTTTGGAAGAATTTATAGGTGATGACTTTTTCTCCTTTGTACCAACAACAGGGGTGCATTTGTAGTCGGATGACTCTTTTTAAAACAAATGTGTATCAAAAATTTGTTATTATAAGCACTCGTCAGAAGAAAAACTAGTAAGAATAACACGAAAGACAAGCTGCGAGCAAATGCAATTACGTATGTATCAAACTGTTTTGATATTTTGATTGTATAATCATGCCAACTGCATTCTGGTTATTTCATTATATGTAAATAGGACACTTGAAATCAATGACAATTTTTATACATACAAAAATAAAGCCTACCGGAAAACATATGACTCCAACCAGATATTTTCTTGCCGTTCTTCAGGTTCGCAATTTTCTCTTCATTGGAATCACTTTCGACATCATTGTCATGAATCTTGTTCACTTTAGCACTACTCTTATCGCAGGTGTCACGTGCATCATCATCTTAATTAGATTAAATGAGTAAGAGAGCAATCAGCATTATATGTACATGGTACTGCATCTTACATAATAATGATCATGTATTTTCATTTTGAATCACACACTACAATACCATGCAAAAAGTCAATTAGAAAGTTCATCACACCATTAAAAGTAGTACTACATGCAACACATCACTATCTTCATAGGTACATCACTATCTTCATCCATACATCACCACCTTCATAAATCCCCACTCCACCTTTATGTATCCCCACCATACTTTCATACATCCCCACCATAATACATCCAAACCTTCATGCATCCACAACTTGATACATCTTTAACTTTATAAATACCCACCCTTATACCTACACACCTTCATCCATACACACCTTCATATGTCCGCACTTTTAAACATTCCTAATTTTAAGGCTACCCAGTTATAACTGTGATTGATGGATATATGCTACTATGTGCCTAAATTCAACAGCTAAATTCAGACCACTAAGAGTGGTGACTAGTTTATAAAACTCTGAGAAAATCCTTCTCTGTCCTCATTTAGGACAGTATAACAAAGTTGTCATTTTCAAAACTTTTGCTTTTGACTGATTACTCTGTAAACATTATGAGTTTAAAATTAAGGGCTTTGTGATGGGGAAAAAGAGTCTTACTAAAAATGTAAATTTGAGGTCAATGTAAGACAGCATTATATAATGCTTAACAATAAAAAAATTCTAAAATCATTGTTTTAATTGGATTTACTTCATTACTGCGTAGATTAGGGCAGCTTCCCAACCTTTAATCCTCTTTAATGATGTAATCACTTTTCACAGTGTCATTTATAATTTTACATACCGATACCTTCACTATTTATTTTGATATGACTGATTTCATTTTTTCCAACATCATTATCTTTTCTGTCATAAGGTGTATTTATTAGTGACATTTCAATTGCTTTTTCTATATCTCTTTGGTACAACTTTTCACGAACGGAAGGCCTTACAATAGAAAAAAATCTCATGACGTTGTTGTATCACACATTGAAGAAATTAGTGTGTACATTGGATTATACAAGGCAAAACAAAGGCTTATAAAGGATTAGAGATCTACTATAATATCTGTGTAAAACAGCATGATGCCCTTTAGCCAAAATTAAAAATCTATTTTTGGGTCACACCTTCTCTCGCCTTTCTTCTCTTTGTTCATTTCCTTCTCTTTATGCTTCGCCTTCTTTGTTTGTGGTTCAAAATCAACTTCAAAATCATCTGAAACATATCATGAAGTCATAAATACAAAAACTTAGCAATTTAAAACAAGAGAAATCTATAGAACATGCAGGCATGACATTGAAAAGGAAGTAAAGTATGGATCCCTGTGTATATTTATTGCATGTCTACCAAATTAATAATCTCAACTTTTTCACAATAAAATAATGTAAAATGTTTAATAGTGCACTAGATCAATCATGCAGCCAGTAAATAATTGTGGGGACTACATTCACATTTGTTGCATCAGTATTTTTTTGAACAGTGTCTATGTAGGTACATGTAAACTGATCCAATATAAAATGTACCCTTCTCCTACCTATGTAAACCAGAGTGTATAACCACATACTTTACTGTAAAACAGAGCAATTATAATTTTCATTAATAGCTACGTAGCTATGAGATCACTGTATGTACAATACATTACCATCACTTTCACAATTGGAGCTCATATCAGTATAATTAACATTTTTTCTCCCTTTCCTACAAGAGATGATGGTGAAAAATAAAACATGAGTAAAGCTAAATGCTTGTAGATGTAGATCTTCAAGGTTCGAGCAGTCCTGAAAATGACTGTTGGTGTTGTTAATGATTGATATTTTGACATCCTTTGATCATCAGAGTCAAGTAACACACCAACACCAAGAATTCTTTTCAGGACTACACAAAGCTGGACGATTATCATCTAAAAAATATAACATAATAGGCAATAAAAATTATAAATTCTAATATGAAAATCGTCCCTGCTTTATTAATCACCAATATTGTCAACCAACAGTAAAACATGTTTCACCCATATGCCATACCATAGTAGTGATAGTACAAATTGGAATCAAGTGACAAATTTTAGAATTCTTACCTTTTAGATTTTCGCTTAAAGGTCATCTTTAATGCATATTTACAAAATTAAAAATTATGCTATCAGAGAAAATACTAATGAAGTTAGGATTCAAGTTTAACTTCTCGTGGTTTTAACATGATTTTCATTATGTAGTTGAATAATCTTATAAAGTTTCGCGCCTTGGCGTCATTACACTGGATCATATCATTACACTGGATCATACACTGGAAAATGCATTTTTGTGTATTTCTTTACTTTTAAACTCATAATAGAGCTTAACAAACAGTGATACATTATTAAAAAAGTATTTTTGTCTTGTTGAAACACTGCTTTAGGCTTTTAAATTATTTAAATCAAAGTTTGCTTTTGCATAAAGACCCTGGCACCTGCAAAAGGGGGTAAGAAATATTTAAGTTTCCGTTGCTAGTAATGGTAAAGAATGTCAATCACAACAAAGATACCACCTTTACAGCTAAAAAATTTACCATACATTGTCAAGATTATCTTTAATAGAAGAATTTAATTTCATGCGAAAGATGAACGATTGTCTGCATATTATCTACAAGGACAGCTCGTATTTTGGCACTTTTACATCGAATTTCTTTTGTTTTGTCTTTATATAACCAAGGAAGTGAATGGCGCAAGCATCACAGCGCAAAAATAGGTATATTTGTAATTTTCCATGAGATGAAAAGATTTGTTCTTGTAAAGCATGTAAAATTGTAAGCCTGGACTAAAAAAATTTATACATAACATAAATTCAATGAGTTCTCTTTTTGGTCGAGTCCTGTGTCTAAATCAGGCCATAGAAACAATGAAATTTAAATACCCAAAATGAAATTTAGAATTTTCTAAATAACCTTTTTAAGATCTATCAGAATAATTAACACCAAAATGTGTTCATGTGTACTTTAAAATACAGATCACGACAGAGCTCAAGAGCCATTACTACTTTTCAGGAAATGTTAGGGATGCATTGAGCTATCATAAAGACACGGCGTTTTCAACAAAAGATTCCGATGATGAAGGAAACTGCGCTGCTTACTGGCAAGGTGCTTGGTGGTATAAAAATTGTTATTATAGCAACCTAAATGGTAAAAATCTTGCTTGGCTTGGTTTTAATAACGTGAAAACTAGTGAAATGAAAATCAAACCATGAAGAATTTTTATAAATTTAGTTTAGGGCCTGTTCATATGAGCCGGGCTGGCCGACTTTGCCGGGCTAGTTTCTTATTTGATTCGTTAGGGTTGCCAACCTAAATGGGTATTATTATCATGGCAATTATCAACCTTCTGCATCTTGGTACAAAGGTGTTGTTTGGAAAGATTGGAAAGGATTTTCTTATTCTTTGAATAAAGTGATGATTTCATGACGATAATGATAATATCTGTAGTGAACATTATGTATTTTATCGTAGAGTTTGTTGCTTAGTCTTTACAATGACATGAATCTCTACAGTCTTTATTCGTGTTGATTGATTGGCAGATGGATTTTTATTTGGACTTGGTGTTGTATTTACTGAAACTGTGTCGCAAAAAGCAACCCAACTTCAGCTCGCTCTGGTGCATAACTAATATTAAATAACTAAATAGGTTTTCGTGATTTTTTACCATAATGAAAGAACAGTATCTGAGCTTTCAAATGTTGTGTGTTTGTATCAAAATATAAATTTCCTTTTTATCTCCTTGAATAAGAAAAGCAGCTGCAGCCGTCGATGATTTCTTACATTTTGACTTATATCCGTTTTAGTGTTTAAAATGCCTCATATCTTTTTGATGAATTTTTTACTGTGTTGAGAATAGTTCGCAAACTTGCTGTTGAGCTTTAAGCAATGTAGCTATGTAGACTAAAAAGTAGGTTGCTAGCGGTAACTCGATGGTAATTCGTTGGTATGTTATTGGTAACTTGTTGAGATATTGGTAACACGTGGGTATGTTTTAAGTAACTCGTTGTTAAGTTATTGGTATTTAAGTCGTTTGTAGGTTGAAGAAAGCTTGATGAAATTGAACTTAGTTGAAGCATCTAGCGTACACTCGAGAATTTGGAATGTGACTCGTGGACCAAAGAAAATACGAATGATTCCAAGCATGTTGACGACGATAAAAGCTCTATACCCCTGGCGAAGACGAGGTTTCAATACCAAAACAATCGAGTAACAAAACCGAGTCTTCTGGAGATGTTGTTTAAAGAAATATCGATGAATCATACTTACACTGTTTAAGCTCGTTGGCTCAAGTGGTATATAGTAGTGGGAAATGTTCATGATCTTGCTAAAGACATGAAATAATACATGCCAGTGTCTTTGCTTTAGGACGAGGAATCTGATTTTGAAAGTGAAGAGGAAGCAATCACCACAAGAGATTTGCATGCAAGAAGATTCAAAGTGTACTGTGCAAAGTTTGTAAATACGGATGGAGTGTTATGAGAAGAGTACTCTATAGAATGTCAATGACGAGGAATTGTACAACGCCAACAGAGAATATTTCAGTTTCTCCCCGAGATTGTAGAAGATATTAGTTCACTTTCATTCACAGATTCACAGGTAGAAACTTTCTAGTATTGCATGTCATACCTTTGGCGGCCCAGAAATCTGTTTATGTTTTTTATGCAATCGATTTATGTAGTAAGTATATTTCGTGATTTATATGCAATGTTTGTTACGTGGACTATCTCGCGTGAGTTACACGTTTGTATGGATTTAAAGGTCTTATATTTTGATAAGGTAGGCAACTCTCAATACAAATTAACGACCGTTAACATAAACACTTTCACAAAACCATAAATATCTTATAAGTACATGGAAGACCACGAAAAAATACATCTCATTTGTCATGAATAATTTTACTGCATTTTTGCAGTTTTTTTACATTAAAATGCATTTCTATGCATATGAAAAATGCGAATGTTTTTAGGTTTTGTGGCAAATATTTCTCAAAACCTATGCTAGGACACTTATCTAAGCATTCGTCATATTTTTGAATGCTAAAACGCGATGCGGATTGGCTAAAATTTTTTTCTCATTCATTCAGATTGGATAAAACTATTTTTGATTGTTTTCACAAAAATAAAGCGCCTTTCGAATCTCGCGTGTATTTTCATCAACCGCGAGAAATTAATTCGAAAATTTCCATTCGAGAACTTCAAATGCCTTTTTTGAACGAGGAAACTAGAAGAATTTTTTAATAATTATTTGTTATTTCACATTTGTTGCACTTGGTTTATTTAAAATGGTAAAGCCGTATGTATATTCAATTGTACACAGTTTTTAAACCCCATTTTTAAAAAATACATTTCTTTTAGCCACGCCCAAGTTGCCACGCCCTGTTGTAGGAAAATTTATCTATCTGCACCGTCTAAAGAAATTCTTAGCTACGCCACTGGTTGCAGTACATTTCTTGCTATCACTAATCATTTGTAATATTACAATTACTAATAAACGATGATAATTTAATTACTTAATATTATTACTGTAAGCAATGCACATTTCAAGTAAATGGTTTGAACCCGGGAGTATCGTTACAAGTTTGTAAATGTAGATCGTCCAGGTTGGTATAGTCCTGCGAAGGACTGTTTTTGTTGTTGTTGACTGACGTTTCGACAACCTTAGCGGTAGTCGTTTTCAGAGACAAAAGCACATTTCATTACCACGTTAATCGTTTTCTAGAAGTCCTTTGGCTCTGCGTTTTCACGATTAGTTTTGTTGCATATGATATTGTGATGTTGACGGATGAAGTTTACACGTCACTTCATATTAGGAAATGATATACCGCCTTCTGTGCACGAATGAATAAGTATCACATGGCTAAAGCTTTGTTTACGTTGAATCATGTCATTTGTTGCATGTACTTTGTGCAAAGTTCTTGCAATTTTACACCTCATTTTACCAAACGACCTCATGATCGACCTTCAACGACCGTAGAATCAGTGATTGTTGTCATTTCCTGAGTAAATTCGACTCATTTCTCAAGCCATCACTAAAATGACTGCGTTGTTGCTTGGCTGGTTTCGACCATGCTTCGCTTCAAAGCTCTGCGTAGTTTGAAAAATTGTTTTCTTTCTGGAAAAATGGTTGACGCTAAGATCAAAGATTTCGGCTATAATTTATGTCGAAAATATCTCGGTGGGAATGGAAGAAAATCAGTCCACAACATTTTGAAATTGAACGAATTCAGTAAGTACAATTTTCAAATACGTAACTGTAAGAACTATATTGTTTAGATGGGGCGACATTTATTTAATGGTAAAATGTTCTCAATGATATTCAAGGTGAAAATATTCTCTATATGTCTATTGCCAACATTTTAAAGAGTACTGGGCTGTTTGTGTTAGCTGCCACACTAAATTTCTTCTCAAGATTTATATGTTTCGATGCAATATGCAAGATTTTCTGCAGTTTAGCAAGGCTGCAGATTGCAAAGTGTGATGGATTTCAAAAAGATATGTTGGGTGTGTAAAAGGCCACACCTAAAGTCTAGGTTCATCTTAATATGTAGAAATTTCTCCAGCAATTATGCTAGCCAAATAAACACAGAATTCTGCAATTGCAGAATTCTCTGGTGTCTGTCCATGAAAGTGGTAAAATTTCTCAAGTGCAGTTAATTTTTTTGTAATTTCCAACTTCCACGTCTCATATTTTTTATGTCTGATATTTTCTTGTTCAAAGTTGTTTTAGTTTTGTTCAGGGGTGGAGGCAGAATACATGTGTGAAATAAAATAAGCATCCTTGCTTTATATGCAAAGTACCTTCATAATAGTGCCTTTGATTTAGAAATTAATTTCCGGAAGAAAAGATCTTGTGAGATATGATTAATCTAAGAATGGGCTTATTTTGTATATTTCTTTAACCAATGCTCTGATCTTACCTCTATGCATGTCTATCGCTCTTTTGTTGATAAACTTACCTCTCAGAGGAGATGAAATCATAGTTTGAGTGATTATTTTAACCAATACGCTTTTAACAATTACAGTGGTGGATTAACGAATCATTTGTTTCTGTGCTCTCTGCCACATGAATATGCAAATTCAAATCCTGATGGTGTGAACAAAGCACTGCTTCGGCTATATGGTGCATTCTATGCAGATTGGTCTGACAACAATGTTCGCATGATGGAGGAATGCATCATTTGTGGCCTTTTAGCTGAAAAAAAGATGGCACCAGAGTTGTATGGTATATTTCCTGAAGGAAGACTTGAACAGTTTATTCCTAATGTAAGTAGCAAAAAATCAGCAATTAATGTAAGGAAAGTTTATCTTTTTATAATGAGTATACCACCTGCTTGTATGGAAAGAACGTTCCCTAGCTTTCCAGCTTTAATATCAATTTAAATCTGTTCTAGCACAGTTGAGTTTGTATTCCACTGATAATAGTGTAATCAGTATTGATTATTTCATGCTCACTATACAGTCTGTATAGAAAAATTATAAATTCATTCTCATTTGTGTTGGAAAGAATTTATAATTTTTAAATTAAACTGTTAAATAGTTGAAATTTTCGCAACATTAATTTTTGCATTGTTTACAAAAGTTTAATTTACTTGTGTTATAATTTGTTAAAGGTTCGAGCATTGACTAGTCAGGAAGTCCAGTATCCTCGTTTATCACAACAAATAGCTGAGCATGTAGCTGCGTTTCATAAGCTAAAACTTCCTCTCTCAAAGGAAGGAACTTGGTTTTTGCATTGTTTACCAAAGTTTAATTTACTTGTGTTGTAATTTGTTAAAGGTTCGAGCATTGACTAGTCAGGAAGTCCAGTATCCTCGTTTATCACAACAAATAGCTGAGCATGTAGCTGCATTTCATAAGCTAAAACTTCCTCTCTCAAAGGAAGGAACTTGGTTTTTGCATTGTTTACCAAAGTTTAATTTACTTGTGTTGTAATTTGTTAAAGGTTCGAGCATTGACTAGTCAGGAAGTCCAGTATCCTCGTTTATCACAACAAATAGCTGAGCATGTTGCTGCATTTCATAAGCTAAAACTTCCTCTCTCAAAGGAAGGAACTTGGTTTTTGCATTGTTTACCAAAGTTTAATTTACTTGTGTTATAATTTGTTAAAGGTTCGAGCATTGACTAGTCGGGAAGTCCAGTATCCTCGTTTATAACAACAAATAGCTGAGCATGTTGCTGCATTTCATAAGCTAAAACTTCCTCTCTCAAAGGAAGGAACTTGGTTTTTGGATTCACTTCAAATGTGAGTTTGACTTTTTGAATCTTTTGCACCAATCTGAAATAGTTTTGAAGTAAACCCACTTTCTGTTACAACTTTTTTAAAATATATTCAAGACTTCATATTGTTCAAAATCACCTCACCATCTCCTTATATTATTATTTTATCACAGTGTACAGTATGTAATACATTGATTGTACATAAACTATATTTTTTTTGATAGATTTGTGAAGGAAATTGAAGGTCTTAAATTTTCCAATGTTGATAAATTAAAGATCTTGGATGAAATTTTTCATAAATTTGACATTGATGAAATTCTCAAATTTATCAGGTATGGAAAATAGTCTGCTACTCAAACACAGAACGGTCATGGGGACTAGAGAGACAAGGCGACTAGGGGACTAGGGAGGTCACAGGGGGGGGGCTTGTTGGGAAACTAGTGTGTCTACAGGTGGGGTATTTACATGATTTTGTGATTTCAGACATTTTAATTGAACGACGAGTTTTTTTATCGTAAACATGTTTCGGCATGCTTATGCCATTTTCAGTACATAGAATGAAGGTGATTATGCTATTTACAGGATATATATATATGTGTATGTGACTATCGTTAAGTGTATCAAATTACAGAACTAGTGTTAGATATTATATTACAGGTTAAATATTGTATTAATGTGGTATATTTGTTTGTTGAGGTCTGGTTTGAGCTTTTTAATGTAGAGCGCTTCTTTCAGTTTAAGTGAAAAAGGAGAGTTGGCGGTGTCTAAGATGCGAAAACATGAATGGTTGTATTTTGATTTGCAATGTGGTGAAGTGTGAAGGTGTTTATAAATATGTGAGTTTTTTTCGGAATGTGTGTGTTCTTTAATGCTTGTGGAGAGATGGCGAGTATGCCGAAACATGTTTACGATAAAAAAAACTCGTCGTTCATTTAAAATGTCTGATATCCATCGTGCTTTAAAGAAATTTTGTGATTATAATTGAGATCATACATTGTGACGACTGAGCGTACGTACGATGTAGGATTAGCTAGAAAAGTAGATGATACTGACGGTTTTCCCTTTTTAAAGTTGTCTTAATCTTTGGTTTTCTGGTATTTTGAAAATAAATTTATGATTGGCGCTGATTGGTTGAATGCTCGCAAACCCCGTGTTTCAGAAACTCTTTTTCAGTCTCGCAAAAATATCGCAGATTGCGTGGTTTGCGTGGAAACAGAAAATTTAAGCATTATGTCGTTAAATTTGTCTTTTTAATGTTGGTTTTAATTTATGAATGAAATACGTACTTGTGAAAGTTTTGGAGCAACTCGAAATTCATTGAAAGTACTCAATTCGTGCTCGTTCTTGCCACGCAATTTAATTTTTCTTCCAAACTTTCCCGCGTTTAGAAACACAGAAAACTTTTTTTATTACTTACGTGATAAATGAATGCTTATTTTTATACATATGCATTAGGTTGTCGTTGTCTGTTTAAGCTACTACTACTGCTAGCCAGTAGTCTGACAGTGATGATGAAAATTGTATGCCTCATGCCAGATAAAGATCAAATATCAACGTCTTGATAGAATAATAATGGCTTCTTATTTTAATGCGGGTTTTTTTATTATGCTGCCTTTGGACTACGTAGCCTTACGTAAGAATTTTTACAAAGAAGAACATTATATGGAAGCAATTGTATGACGTACTTACTTATTTGGACACACAGTCAATCAACCACAGTACTAAATGAATAAAAACAATAGATTTTTTAATTACTTTAAATTCACATAATCACAAATCATTAATTTATTGAATTATATAATATGAGACATTAACTGCTGAAATGCTATGCACAAACCATGTACAAAGTTAATTAAACTGGAAATACTTTTGTGCCAAAAAGATGTTTTAGGATCAATGAATTTAAGTGTTGCTTACATTATTGTTATTTTGTTGTTGATGTGTTAGGCACGTGGTTGAAAACAGCCAATCACCAGTTTTCTTCTGCCATAATGACGTACAACCAGGTAAAGATTTACAACTATGTCATTGTGAATATTATGGGTTTTTAATAAAGGTTAAATATAATTTAAATACATACAGGAAACTTGTTGGTGAAAGCAAATGAAGATCTCGATGAGGCAAAAATTCGTGTGAAAAAAAAAGAGAGAAGGATAATTTTCGTTTAAACCGCAAATGAGGAAGGAAGAAAGGAGACATTTAGTTCTATATCTGGAATATTATTTCATCTTTGCGCTGCGTAGAGTTGTCAAATATTATGATAGCAAGGGTTTTGTTTGTTCACTTAAGCCCGCCGCACACTGGTAAACTTGCCGCGCGTACTTGTTATTCGTGACAAGTGTGATCGACAAAATTAAACAAACGCGCGTTTCATATTTGACTCATCTGTCACGAATGACAAATGTTGTTCAAAACTTCCGCGCACACTAGGAAATTTTGTCGATCACACTTGTCACGAATAACGAGTACGCGCGGCAAGTTCACCAGTGTGCGGCGGGCTTTAAAGCAGTAAACAATTGAGCAAGGGAGGGGAAGAGCTGGCAACAAAACAACCATATTGTACCCATAATGCTTTTCAGCCGGCTGCTTATCTTTCTTTTTGAACATTTAAATTATTTTTTTCATCAAAACTTATCAACTTTTATTTTAAACATTGTTTACCTTGTCAAACTTTTTTATAATATTTGTTATTTTTTTATTCAGAGGATACGATATTGGTAATCATTTCAGTGAATGGATATTTGATTATAACCATCCACATTATCCCTTTTTTACCGGAGACGTCACAAAATATCCTTCTTATGATCAAAAGGTAATTCACTAATATATGTAATAATTTAAGAAAAGATAAAAACAATTTTATGGTGAAAAATAACCCCCGAACTATAGTTCATATGAAAAGGATGATCTGCTGTTTATAATGTGGCTATCTATTATTGCTAGATTTGAACTACAACATTTATAGCTAACATGTGTTAATGATGTGATGATTGTGCTTTTCCTTGCTTTATAACTCTATTCTCAGTACTTTATTTCTGTTTTTCTCGTGTTTTTTTTTTGCTTTTGATTGCTTTGCTTTTTTTGCTTTTTCCTCTCGGTGTTTTGCCGTAGAGGTTTTACCCCGGTGTTTTGCCGTAGAGGTATTTCTCTCGGTGTTTTGCCGTAGAGGTTTGCCCTCGGTGTTTTGCCGTAGATGTCCCCGGTGTTTAGCCGTAGAGGTATTTCCATTGAGTTCTATAAGACCTGGAGGGAACACGTTAACAAAATTACTATAAATTATTAGCGCGCGGCCCGTGGTCAAAAACATGGCGGATTTTGGTGGTCAAAGTCAGCGGAAAGACGCGGGCTCATGAAATAAAAATTTTGTGAAAAATTCTTATTCTAAACTCTTCGAAATTTCAGGTATTTTTTGTCCGTGCGTATTTACAAGCTTACAATGAAACGACTGACGTCACGTTAGACGAGATTGAAAAAGTTATCGACGAAGGTGACAGGTAAATATTTTAACAATCGTCCTCTTGTATTAATATAGCGCAAGATAGATTTTGGAAATTCTTAGTTTTCTATGAGTACGTATGTCTTGACAGATTTATTTATACTGTCTTAGTTCTCGTTTATTTAAGGTTCAGTTTTTGGAATACGTCAGTTTAGGGTTTAATGACGCCATTTAATTTAGGTCGGTTTTATGTATACCTTCATAGGCTTTTATTACACAGCCTATTCAAGTAACTTTTTACTTATTGCACGCAAGTGCTTACATATTGGCGTCGGTTATGTTTTTCTGCGAATAAATGTTTTAATTTTACGTATGTTTTAAAAAATTTCTGAAATAACATCAGCTTTGTTTTTCTTTTTTCTATAGATTGTCTCTTCTTTCTCATTTCTTTTGGGCAATGTTTTCAATTCTTCAAAGTTATAAATCCTCGATCAATTTTGGTTATCTCGTAAGTACAGTTAAATAGTGTTGTTTACCGTTAGATTTACATCACGTTACTGAATTTGGCTTTCCTTGTTGTATTGTCTTACCGTGGTATTGTATCCTAAACACCATTTGCTATTTTTAAAATACCATATCTTATAAGGAACAATCTACATCGAACAATGTTAGAAATGTGCACCACCACTTCATCAACTTTTTGCATATAGTTTGCGTTATTTCTTTACAAACATTTGTGTAAATGCATGGTCTTTTGTACTAAGTTCTCTCCACGTGGATTTATTCAGAACAGAGGTTACCATTCAATAATCTCTTATACGTTACGCATCACATTGTCTTACTAATTTGTACATAATGAGCACCTCTTACTGTGGACAAACGTCAAAGCAACGTAACACTTTGCACGGATTTCATTTAATGATCAAATCAATATAAAACAATTCCCAGCTGTATTATTAACCGAAGGATCGCATTCAAAGTATTAATCTCACATACAACGTATTAGTCTCACATACAACGTATTAGTCTCACATACAACGTATTAATCTCACATACAACGTATTAATCTCACATACAACGTAATAGTCTCACATACAACGTATTAGTCTCACATACAACGTATTAATCTCACATACAGCGTATTAGTCTCACATACAACGTATTAGTCTCACATATAACGTATTAGTCTCACATACAACGTATTAATCTTACAACGTATTAGTCTCACATACAACGTATTAATCTCACATACAGCGTATTAGTCTCACATACAGCGTATTAGTCTCACATACAACGTATTAGTCTCACATATAACGTATTAGTCTCACATACAACGTATTAATCTTACATACAACGTATTAGTCTCAAATACAACGTATTAATCTCACATACAACGTATTAATCTCACAAACAACGTATTTAAAAACGTCAGAAAATATCTAGAGAAATGCGAACCTCTACTTAAATAGGAAATGTTGCGCAAATATTACATTAACTGCAAGATGGTAGTTTAAACAGTTCTTAAAATAGAACTGTGAGTTACAAGCCTTTTATCACCATTGCCCAGTATTATTTGAAATAAAACATGTTCTGCGAAATTATCTATCCTAAATTCTCTTTAATTGATTTAATTGATTAAGCTGAGATCAACTTTCCACATTTGCAAAGGGAATTGAAAACTGACCTGTAGTCCAAGCAGCGTATATTTTTTTGTTGCTTTATAGAAGATAGACAAAAAATAGTCCTTTTTTTGTTTATTAAAATATGTTCATAGGAAATTTTATCAAAAACCTAAACAGACAAACAGAGTTGTTTGCATGCAGTTTAACTGGTGCATTATTGCACGTTGAATGGGGCCTCTAACATGTACACAAACTTGTTTACATTTTTGCAGTAAATTTTGTCTCAATTAATCCTTAGTAAATATTATTTTAATAAGATTGCCTTTTCAGTATAATGGGATGATGTTATGGACCTCCTTAAGGCTAAAGTTGATGTGTAGTTAATATGTCTTCATCTGCTTGATTACTTCTCTTTTTCTTTCAGGAATACGCACTTTTTCGAATGGAATGCTTAAATCATTTCAGGCATTTTTCCGAGGAGAAACCTGGAGACAAGTTGCGTCATGATAATGGTAAAATCCATTGTGATGTTTAGGGTGAATTTTGAGCCCGTCACAAGTTGCGGATGATCGAGAAATTAATTTTTTGGTGATTAGAGAGAATATCATTCAGATGTAGCATGTATGTAAATTATCTCCACCAACACAATTGTTTGTTTGGGTCTTCATTCAAAGTCTTCTTGAATAACTGGGTTTGTTTTCAATTTAAAAATTACAAACAGTAATGGGCTTAAATGCAAGGTGTGTATGACTGCGTTCACTTGTGTGTGAATTTCTGCTCAAATTTTCAAATGAATAATCTGGGGCCGGTTGTATAAAAACGTAGTTAACTTTAACTATAGTTAGTGCTAACTACCGTAGTTAACTCCTTAACTGTAGTAACTGCGTGGAAATTGCGTGGAATGTTGTTTACGTTAAATGACATAAAGTTTAATCATTTATGCTTTGTAATGGCGGGCAAGTGAACTATAAAATGACTTCAAAATCAAGAAAAATCTCTTGGCTTTTGTAAAAATCTTAAATTATGGCAAACTATTGTCGTTTTTACGGATGTTGATGATGCGAAAATAAAATTTATTATACGATTCACGATGACATGGTAACCGGATTAAATTGTAGCATATACTTTGGACTTTTCTCAAGAAAATCGACCCTTATCTTCTGTGTAATACAGTACGATGTTGATGAATGATATGAATCTCGGCAAGGACTGCTTTCTTTTATGTACCAATTACATATAATGGACTTGGGCAAACGAAACAATGAACTCTTCTCAAATTGATTCATATTGTGTTCTATGTGCAAGGATTTAAATAATTGAATGGCCTTGCTTTTACAGAATTTAAAACTGAGAGATTGAGGGTAACAAAGGAAAAGGGTCGTTTCGTTTCTCTTTATAACAGCTGAGTAAAATGCTTGAAAGAAATGTGTTTGTACAGACATAAGTCACACATATTTGTAAAAGATGACAGTGATGGACTTTTGTATTATTAGAAAACATTTCTTTGAGTTGTCATAGTAGCCATGTAATCCAGCAACTGTCTTTTATCGGCTTGTGACATGTTATATTCACAGCTATACACAGTTATAACTGTAGTTAGTAAAAACTGAGTTATAAAAACTATTGGGTATATTTGTTAATGAGCCTTAGCTATGGAACTTTTATTCATGCCTTTGTGATTTATTAGCCTATTTTTGTCCAAAACTTGGGAGTTCTATTTGTTTCCTACTTTTTGTATCTTGGTAAGTATTTGAATAGCTTCAAACAGCCATTGACACTATCAGAAATAGTGTATAAAAGAGAAAGATATTGTTTTGCTAATCATTGAAAGAAATGTTGTTAACCAAAAAAATTAATCATTGTTTTATGACAAGACATTTAGTCACAGGTATGACTGTATGAGCAAAAGAAGACAGTGATAGACTTTTTATTGATAGACTTGTTAGCACACATTTCTTAAAGGTCATCATAGTTATAATGTAATCTCACGACTGTTATGACATATCTTTCCTCTGTCATTAAAATGTAACATAGGGATATAGAATAAATATTGTATTCATTTCGTCTTCATTGTCATTTCTATCCTGTTAAACTCATGCCATTTTGTTTATTATAGATTTTGAGTGTCCGCAGGTACATAGAATATTTGCTCTTAACTTATTTAATTTAAAATCTATTCTCAAAAATATTTAACCTTTTTCTTTTCGGCTATTTAATTCTCATGGTTCAGCTATTTGACTCTTGAAAATTGCTTAACGTACATTTAAAGACAATATATTGTTTTGCATTGTGATATTGATATTGCATAATGAAGTTTTTATAAAATTCATTGGTGATTACTCTGTAGTTGTTTTCAAATGACTCACATCTCTTCTCTGTTACATCATAATCATGCATTCGTTGTGTAACTGTTATCATTGGTAGATGCATTATATCATTTCAATCCAAGATGTCTTCTCTATCAATCACAGCTGAGTCCTCAAATAAAAGTAAAAAAAGAAAACAAAATTTTAGCTCTGCAGAATGCTCTCTTCTTGTTGAGCTTGTGGAGAAAAATTTGGATGCAATACGAGGGCAATTTTCAAGTAGCATAACAAATGCAAAAAAACAAGAGTTGTGGGAGAAGATTACCCCAGGTGGTTTAACTCTATCTAAACAACAAGCAGTTGGACACACTGTGTTTTCAATAGGTTATGTGCTACCATTCTCTTTGCGGGAACAAGATTGTTTCATGACAAACCAGATAATATATCAGATAGTCGCATGACATGCATGATAAATCCAAGATGGCGTGAGAACGAGGCAAAAAACATCAAAATTTTTTGCAATTAACTTTCACCACCAACGTCCAAGAAATGTTAGAAAAGACGTCATTGCAAAACTATATCATCTGCCATCATTTGTGGAAAAATAAAAATTTATTACTTCACCACAACATTTTTCAACAATTTTTTCCACGCTCCTTTAAAAGAACGATGATTGTAAAATTTCTATTTAGAGAGTTATTATCAAATGTCAATATTATGCGAAGTTTCATAAGATATGTCAAAGTTAAGAAAACACAATATTAAAAATTCTTTGACATTTTCATTTTCATCTCTGAAAACTTTAAGGATTTTTTGTTGTTTTTCCAATGATACCAAACCACACCACTCCAACTGCTGTATGCTCTACTATAGTAGTGTCCATTCAGGTTGGAATGATGACAACTTTTATACCACCAAGCACCTTTGTAGTATGCGGCACAATTTTTTCCATCTTTATCATTATCTGAATCTTTTGTTGAAAACGCCATGCTTTTATGATAGGATAATGAATCTCCAGCTGTTCCTAAGAAAAGTAATTTTCTTCAGAAAAATTTTACGTCATTTAGCTGATGTTATCATAAAATTCTCCTTAAGAACTAGCAGAAAATCCCCAACACGTGTTTTATGTCGTTTATAGGCGATTTTAAGATGTTTTTCAATGGTCATTTGTTTAGAAGGCTTTTATGAGATTTGTCAATTAGTTTTTTCATTTAATTTATAAAGTAAAAAAGAAGTGTTATAATTACCAAAACATATTACAATCCTGAGTTTTCATTGGATATATTCAGTCGCATGCTCATTATTAAGTTTCATACAAAGCTAAAATCGAATTTTATTGGTTAATGTTAGCGGAAGTCCCAACCACAATCATGCACAATGTACTCGCTCTTATTATAGTTGTTGTTACTAATTTATTAAACCATTTATCCTTCTCGGAATCAAATAAATCGCAAAAGTAAAAGTTTTCTACGAATTAGCTACATGTCACGAAGGCTTTTTAACTTTCTTTCATCCCACCTTCATTGCCCTGAAGTTTCTTCTCTATCCAGTCTATTCACATTGATATCAATTGGTACCTGGCCTGGTTCTTATTGTATTATAGATTATCAAAATTTGTTTGCTTTGGCCTGTTTCATACGTCGCGTTTTACATAAACCGAATGCATTTAAAACAAAAGATAATGTGGAATTTTATGTCATTTTCTTTTGTCTTTAATGCGTTCGGTGTCAGAGCCCTCTATTTGTAAGAGTTAGGACAACGGGTCTGGGGCGTGCGCGGTGCCGCCATTTTCGTGAGTACTTGCAAGTTAAACTTATAATAAAACTGTGTGAAATTGGCTAAATGAGCAAAAGAATAAAGCAATTCCGCCTTGTTTAATGGAAAATTTAAATATATCGGAAACCACAATCAAGCTTGTGGCGCTTTTGTGAATAATTACTGCAAACCAAACTCAATTCGTGGATTTGAGCTACATTCGCTGTTGACTAGTTCGTGCTTTGAAACTAATTGTGACCCACTGCAAGGCAATTTACGTATGTGAACGTATATTCTGGCAATTTTTAACAACAGCACCAAGATATTTGTTTTCCTTGCTTATAAATTACCAGCGATAAAGAAAATACTCGACATTTTGGTTGCATATTCTTGGCCAGGAAAACACGTTACTACACATATCTCCAGATTTGAATCAATGCTTTTCAGGTGTAAGGTATGTCAAAATAAATCACTGCTGCTCATTTTTGGTTATACATACATTTATAAAACGTAGAGGTGACTTAACTGGTAAAAATATATTCTTTAGAAATTCATCACTAATAATCTTATTCTAAAACAAAAAGTATTTTGAATTAACAATTGAGCTGCTATAATTCATTTTGACTTAAACTTTGCCTACCATCAAATCAGTTTTATCCAAGTTTTGTTTTGAAGCACTATAGCCATGAAATTTTGTTTAGGTAGTACATATTTTGCAACGTAATCCAGGCATAAAAATTTAATGCAGACAGATTACAAAGGTATTTTGCTGGAAAATTATGAAGTTAAAATATTTCTTAGACGCAGTTAATCATGTGATCGATATTTTCCAGTCAACGTTCGCAAACCAGAGAACAATAAATGTCCCAACTCTTACAAATAGAGGGCTCTGTTCGGTTTATGTAAAGTTTGACGTATGAAACAGACCTTACTTAATGGCGTACCTGGGTATTTTCCGACGCTTAATTGATATATTTGTGTTTCATGCTTATAAATGTGAATTGTCCATGTAAACTTAAATAAATTTCTGTTATGTTTTAGGTTGTCGTTAAATTCATATAAAAAACTTTTACATGTAAGAACAAGTTATAATGTATATATCATTTAGGCATTGAAACTTGCATTTACAATTAATTACGCCTTCAGCTTACTTCAATGCTTTCATTTTATAAAAAAGATTTCAGTCAATGATCATTTTCATATTCACAGTATAGATTCTTTCTTATGTACTAAATAATTTAATCGTGTTTATTAGCTACATGTTGTTTAGGTGCTAGGTTATCATTACCTAATTTACAAAGCTGCAGTTGAATTTGCATTTAATATTGATCATAAGCTAATCACAATCACTACGTGTCACAATCAATCATTGCAACAGAATCATTCGCAAAACAGAACGACTTTTTACTTTACGTTTGTTTGTTGTATTTTTTCGGTAAGTTTTTAAGTTCAAAATTAATTATATTTTTATTGACAAATAAGGCTTTAGTTCGGAAACAACCGTTACTATCCGTTTTTTTCAAAATTGCAGAATCCCCCGTTGCAAACTGCAATCACTCAAATCATTAAAATATTGCATATATCAAAATATTTTTCCCTCAAACGTTTATATTAACGTATTAACTTACCAGAATATTTACCAAGACTTAGTTGATATTTTTTATTTTCATTCTTTACAGCAAAATAATCATATTTAGCATATGCTTTGTTTCCTGACCAGTCTCCCAGGTCAACACGAAGTTTATTTCGTTTTGCTGATGTTAATCGGTATATTTTATCCAATCCAAGACAGAATTCGCCTTTCAGATTACCAAAACCTTGTTTATAGTCTTTCCAACCTCGATAGAAGTTTACACTTCCATCTTGACGTCTTTGAAACACAGTCCAACCTCCACCAGATGACTTCATATCACAGAAAACCTTAAAGTAACCCTTACCATCAGGGTTAATTTGATAAACTCCGTTCTTTTTTTCACCTTTTTTGTAAAGATCTGCGCAGTCTTTCCCTGGTAATGTTAAAAAAGAGTTCTGCATGAAGTAATATGTTGTTAAATGTCACTCTTGGTATCTCAAAATCATTCTTACCTTTTAGTGATTTTCCTGTGAGTTTTTTATTTTCTTTGTAAAGTGTTTTCAGTTGTTTTTCAAGTTTTTTTAGCTTTGTTTGAATTGTTGCTACTTTCGCATCCAATGTTTTCATTTTTAATGACAAATTAATCATTTCAAGTTCAATTTTCTTAATTTGTTTTTGCAATTTTACTAATTTGTACGTTTGTACATGTGTCCTGTTGATTTTGGAATGAAGCGCAATTTTAAATGCTTGAAGGTGCTTTTTTTGTGTTTGTAGCTTTTTGTGATATTTTTTCAGTGTCTTTATTTGCCCCTTTATTAATGCAATTTGTGTCTTTAATGTTACATTTCTTTGAACAACTTTCAAAGTGCGTCTCACGTCAAAGTTGAGCGATGAGAATTTATCTTTGAAATTAATTTCTTTTTCACTTGTTAAATTCGCTCTATGGAAATAATGAAGGAAATGAGATCAATACATTCACTTTCTTTATTACTATATCCATTACGACATAATATTCCTCTAATCATTGATTTAATATAGCCAAAAAATGAAATTGTTTTAAAACAAACTCGTAAATAGATTGATGACTTAACATAGTGCAGCTAACTAAAAATGACTTGATGTTTATTTACGCGTTAAGATATGCCGTAAAACCTCATAGACACATTGATAGCGTTCAACAAAGTTATTCAAAAATCACAAAATTGAACTTTAAATGTGATGGCTTACCCTTCAATAATAACACCAATATAAAAAATTACGACCAACGCAAAAATATATTTCGCCATTTTGTGATACGTGATTGATATCCACAAGCTTGGAGTGAGTACAAGATCACAAAAGCTCTATTTATGTATTGGATCAACTGTATTTTAATAATTTATAGCCAACTATCGATGATGCATGCACGTAATTTCATGTTAAGTATTCATGAAGAATAGGTTGGTTTCAGCTGATAATAAAAGAGATTAATTATTTGAGATTTAGACAGTAGCCATTTTGTTCTCGAAGTTTCGTCCAACGAATTTGCAATATTACAAGACATATGCCAAATTACTCATTTCATTCCTAACGATTCGGAGATGACTTTAATCTACCAAGACAACGTTAAACTGTTTCAGAAATGTAATTACCTTTCTTCAACATTTATAATTTTGATTCTGTGTTGTAATGGTTTTTATCGCTTCCCATTAATCATAACAAATCGAAATCCAAAGGAGGTTCTGGGGGCTGATGAACTCTGTTTTCAGTGCGCATGACATTAAAGAGTACTCTCTTTTGGGTAAAAATTGGCAATGTGTGAAAGCACATGCTTATTTATTCAAATAGAAATAACAAGTATAACATAATATAAATTAACTATTTTACACAATTTAAACAAAAACCATTACGAATAAAGTTTTTCTGTATAGCACAGAAAAGGTGGGGTGATAAAAACGCGACCCCGGAAACAAGTCTAAATAGTACATGCGAAATCGACAAAGACAAAGGGAAGGAGGCAAGGGTGGATTTTTCGATAAACTTCACCTGGCGACGGCCACCTGCTGAATCATATGTGATTTGTTTGTGCATTACCTATAAGGCTAACACCTGTGCACGTGAATCACACTATGTGCATGTGAACAAAATGTAAATAATTGTAGCAAACAGCCTATTTCTCTTGCAGCGTCCGCAAAGAACCTTGGACTCCATGACCTTAGCACGCGGACTGCTTTGAGTAAATAGTAACAAATTTTCCCAGTACTTTTGTATATGTTAAGAGTGTGTACTACCCTCTCTTCGTTTCCCCCTGATTAACATATCTCCTTTGTACAATTTAACCCACGGAAGCAATAAAATTATTAATCGCTTATGCAACTAACTCCTTTATTTATTTTGCTATTGGTAGAGGATAATTAAGCAACTGATATAGAAACGAAACTGGACTATGCATCCACGTACATATACAGTAGGCAGTGTGAACAAAAACGCTTCTAAGGCAACGAAGCGATTGAAACCAAAACAATAACCCATCGAGTCAAGAAATTGTTTACAAACAAAAGAAAAAACAAGCGAAATATTACAACCGTGGCTGCAAGCCATTAATAGATTTCAACCCAGGAGATACAGTGAGTATACGACCAGACAAGACACGTGCAGGACATGAAGGAAAGGAATGTGTAACCAGAAGTTTGCACCCACGTCGTACAAAGTTATTTCGGAAGGCTAAATATGCAGATGGACAGAAGACATCTGGCGTTTACTAAAGAAAGGGAAAGATTGATACAGATTGTACTGAGGAAGTAAATGAACAATCTGAGTCCGAAGACCCAAATGAGCAATCTTTGCTGTTAAGTTCTCTACGCAAGACCCGTCCACAAATGTCAGTATAGAAACCAATCAGGCACGACCAGACACCGACACATCAAACCCTTCAGTGAAAAGAATATCTTCTATAGGACGTACATTATGAAGAACGTTCTACATGTGATTACCAATTTTATGAAAACTACTCTTAGGTCCTTCAAATTATAACCTTGTTTTGTTCCTTATGAGGAGATAGATGTAACGATATAAATTATCGGGCCTTTTGACCGGATGTACTGTGTTGTGGCAAGACTCTAGCGCCTTCTAAATTGTGTAGTGTAAATAATTACATGAGCTTTGTTTCGGTTATAAAATATAGTTAAAAAGGCATCGTTACAGCCCATACTTTCATCAATAGAGTGGAGATTATAAATGAGTTGATTACACATCCTGTTGTTTACTTATTTGATATTTTGTTGTGTAAAACATGACAAATTTACAAATTATATAAATTTCTATGCCTAAAACTCAACCCAACTGTATTTCTTTCTACAAGTGATATGTATCCTTCTTTTGATATTCTGCACTCAATTGAATTAAGTAATTAGTTTATATGCACAACTTACAAAGAAACCTTTAAAACGTGGCACTCAATACAGATCATTTTCAAATATAGCTGTATTTTGTGTACATAATTTTGATGCAGTAAAATTGATTACAAGCTCTACTTCGCTGTTGACCATTCTTAAAACAATTTACCTTGCAGCTATATTGAATCAAACTCGCAATAATTCCCCCAGCTTTCTCCAATATAAAATTATATAAATTATCATCTCAAACTGCAATTTTATTCTTAATATCAACTTTGCACGTACATTGAAGGAAATTGTTGTGTCATAACGAACAACACATGCAATTACGAACATATTAACGTTATCAACATGAATTTTTGAAACTTCTACTTTAAAATAATGAATGTACAGGACATTTTTTTTTGAACGTGGTTCAAAATGAGAAAAAGGTTTTATTTAAAGTTCGTATCGCCAGCATGCTCATGTAATCTTGCTGTCAATCTCTCTGTGTTTATACTCACGGCAAAAACAATGAGTTTAAATAGACATAAATAAGGATGATGAAAAGCTGGATTAAAACTTGAGAACTAAAAAACTAAACATCACTTGAAACATAGCTACCATCAAGGTATGTAGCTATAAACTTCTACCTCTCAAATTTACCGAAATTATCCATTTCTAAAAGTAGCTTGTGTTGATGTGATTATTTTTGGTTTCAGCAAGGTATTGAAATTGATAATTAATTCATGCTTTGTTTTCACAGGAACCGTAATAAACACAAACGTGGCATTTATAAATATATACGTTAGAATGATATTAGTTAAAGTAATTTCATTTGTTGTATATTTTTTAAAATGGTTAATTTCTCACTAGTCTACAACATGTGTTTTTCCTTTTGTATGTACGCTCATGCCTTATTGAAAACGTGATCTTTTAGAGAATCTGACATCGATAATCTAACTTGAATCAGTTGAATATGCCAGTATTGTATCGATTCTTTTGGCCTTTGTAAGCAACACGACAGATTTACAAGACGTTTAATAAGAACATGTATTTTCAAAGTGATTGACAAATCATTCCACTTTGAAACTGAGATATTTTCTTCTGCTGCATGATGTTACCTTTTGGCAGAATCGTCTACACTAGTCCAACTGATATTCACAACGTTTCTTTTGATTGCAGAGCGAGCATGCTTGGTACAATGGGAGAGTACTGCAATATAAAATTAATACGCATGCGCATCATTGCTTTTCTTTATGACGCGCTTTCGTCAACGAGAACAAGGCAGAGGATTTTTGCTCTAAATTACTTATTTCATTCTTAACGATTTGGAGATGACTTTAATCCACCAAGAAACGATAAACTGTTTCAGCAATGTGATTACCTTTCTTTATCAATTATAATTTTGATTCGGATTTGTAATGTTGTTTTATTTATTTTGCTATTGCTAGAGGATAATTAAGCCACTGATATGTAAACTGGACTTTGCATCCACGTACATATATAGTAGGCATTGTGAACAAAAAGTCTTCTCCCTACGGCAACGAAAATATTGAAGCCAAAAATAACAAATCGATCAAGAAATTGTTGACAAACAAAAGATAAAACAAGCGAAATGTTACAGCCGTGGTTGCAAACCATTAATAGATCTCAACACAGGAGATACAGGGGGTATACGACCAGACCAGACGTGCAGGACATGAAGGAAACTAGTGTGTAACCAGAAGTTTGCACCCACGTCGTACCAAGTTATTTCGGAAGGCCAAATATGCAGACGGAACGGAAGACATCAGGCGTCCACTAAAGAAAGGGAAAGATTGATACAGAGGGTACTGAGGAAGAAAATGAACAATCTTTGTTTGAAGACCGAAATGAGCAACCGGTGCAGCCAAGTTCTCTACGCAAGACACGTCCACAAATGTCAGTATAGAAACCAATCAGGCACGACCAGACACCGACATATCGAAACCTGAGTCAAAAGAAAATCTTCTATAGGACATAAATTGCAATGAACGTTTTACATGTGATTACCAATTTTTATGAAAACTACTCTTAGGTCCTTCAAATTATAACCTTGTTTTGTTCCTTATGAGGAGCTGGATGTAAAGATATAAATTGTCGGGCCTTTTGACAGGATGTACTGTATTGGCGCCTTCTAAATTGTGTAGTGTAAATAATTACATAAGCTTTGCTTCGGTCATAAAATATAGTTAAAAAGGCATCGTTACAGCCCATACTTTTATCAATAGAGTGGAGATTATAAATGAGTTGATTACACATCCTGTTGTTTACTTATTTGTTATTTTGTTGTGTAAAACATAACAAATTTACAAATTATATAAATTTCTATGCCTAAAACTCAACCCAACTGTATTCCTGTCTACAAGTGATATGTATCCTTCTTTTGATATTCTGCACTCAATTGAATTACGTAATTAGTTTATATGCACAACTTACAAAGAAACCTTTAAAACGTGGCACTCGATACAGATCATTTTCAAATATAGCTATATTTTGTGTACATACTTTTGATGCAGTAAAATTGATAACAAGCTGTATTTCGCCGTTGACCATTCTTAAAACAATTTACGCTGCACGAAGTTATTTCGCCTTTAACACTTTATAATGTTTTAAAGTTTATTTCTAATGAAGTTTGCTAAGGATTCTGCTGAAAATTTTGGTGAAGCATTTCTTTAAAATGAATATATTATTTCTATAACAAAAAAAATTCTGTTGTCGAAGAACAGTCTGTTTGCTATAAATGCTACTGTTTGTAGTCTTTTATACAGCATAGGAGTTTGATCCAATCTTTAATTTAGAACTAGGTTAAATATATGTGTTGAATAATGACGCAACTTCTGTTTGTGTTTAATGATCAGTTAGGGGTGTGTTGGAGGGGGCTCAGCCCTGATTGTTCAAATTTTATGCCTTGTATTGCCAGTGAAATACATATATATCAAAAAGCTAGCAGCACTTTAATATACATCGGAAAGCCAGCAATTTTTAATATATATCAGAAAGGCATCAGCCGTTGTAATATACATTAAAGAGCCCAAATAGTTGAAATTATGGAGATATGCCTCTGTGATCTTATAAACCAAAACCTACAATTAAAATATCACTGACAAGTCTAGAAGAGAAGTAATGTTCTACTTTGAGCTACAGAAGTAGGGTACATTTGTACAATTCATTACCAAATATGTAATATACTCAGCTGTTTCAGTGAATATCCTAATTCTAATTACTTTATTTTTAAATGATGAACTAAAAATACAAATACAACATGGAAAATCGTAAGAGTTTGTGTGATTTGGTGTAGTTGTTTGTTTTAGTGTGGAAGTGGCTAAGAATTGAGAAGTTTGTAAATTGACCCATTTCACAACATAATGAGAAATCATCTTCGATTAGAAAAACAAGCTTTGGAGATTCTCTACTTGAGTCAGTTAATTGAACCTTATATCAAAGCAGTTCAGCACAACAATCACCATACGCAATCAAATTTCGTAAGTACGACGTAAGGCATTTCTTTCATGTTTTTCGTAATCCTCGGTTCTAGCGATATGTAATGACATTTAGTAGGCGTCAACAATCAGTTATTACACACTTATCCATAAAATAATGCAATATTATCTCAAAATACTGTATTAGTAGCAGTAATTTACCGTGGCCCAGAGGTGCAACACACAAACACAAATTCAAATACACAAACACAAAGTTTAATATGCAAATTCATATCCGGTTAATTTGCTAGCCAAATGTGTTCTGAATTTACAAAGTTGCCGAAGTGCAGAATATTGTCATATTCTCATATCTTCGTTTTATTTCGAGAAAGTAAGATAAATACATATATTCGTGAAGTATTTATTACATTTAGCGTTCATGTCTATGTTCGTATTATCTTTCCCGGCTGTTGGTAGTGTGAACTTGAACACCATGTTATGTACAGTATGCAGAGTTCACTAAATACAAGGGGTAATTTTTGTGCTAACTGTGGGATGGATCTTCGAAAGTCTGACGAATCAAAGACGCTGCGGAACAGTGATCCATCAACATCAGCTGGGTCTTCTACTGATCCTCGTGCCACCAAACTTTGACTTTTAAAGAGTATTTGGCAGATATTTCATTTGCCACTGTTGAGACAAGGAAGTGTCAAGATCGTTTTTCCTTCACAAAAAAGAGGAAGAAGATGAGACTGTCAAGGTTTGTGATTATTACTACCTCTGCAAATAGGTCATGTCAATAATTATTTGAAGGGTGGGTGATGGTAGTGAATAATTATATTCAATGCTTGTTTTTATGTTGATATTACTTATGTAATTCCCACCTATTTAAGCTGAAATATAAAATGCTGCTATAAGAAATTTGTTTTTTTTTTGCAGTCATTCGAATCAACACAATAATACTTTTGTTGCATGCTTTAAAAATCAGGCTCAGGTTTTCATGGAGAAGGATGGAATAGTATTTTCCATTAAAATGTCTAATTATTTTTTCATTCTTCATCAAACATTTTGTGATGGCAGGTCATGAACACCTTGTAACTGGATATTTTTTCCACCGCAGATAAACATTGGAATTATTGAGCTGGATGGGAATCATTTGAAAATTAAGCGAGGCTCACTTTTTCCTATTGATGTAAAAAATTTGTGATTCTCATGTTGTCATAAAAACTGCTAGGGTGGACAAGCAACTACCTCACAATAAGCAACTCCATGATGAAAGCTCCAAACGGGTTTTGTTGTACCCAGATATGGAGTTTTATATTTAGCAGGCACAACAGAAACATTTTCTGTAGAAAAGTACAAGGAGTGCCTTGGCAGGCCATGCAGTAGTGTCAATTTGTATCTTTGCAAGACTTTGGAATATGAAAGTGAGGAGGTTTTCTATTAATTATTAAAAACACTTTGCTAATGTGTAGGCAATTTATTAATGTTGATTAACACCTAATTATGAGCATTTAGTAATCAAAGTAATTCTGTAAGGTCAAGTATATAATAATTTTTGCACCATTTGGTTAATTTTATGAAACTATTATGATACAAATAAAATTAAACACTTACTTTATAAGGAGCTAATATTAAATATTACACATTAATACTGTAAAATACAACATTCATTCAGATGTTATACTTGAGAATTCCAATATGAGTGCATAAGGAAATCAGCAAAAGTGTATTATGCAACAATCTTTATTTAAATAAGTTACATATTTGATAAAAATACAAATATTTGTTTTGTAGTTGCTAATGAATTAGTTGATGATGTTGTGGAAGAGCAATTAGATTTGGAAGAAATCAGACTAACAAAGACTCAAAATGAATCATTGTGCACAGAACCACAGCTTGGAGAAGAATCACATTTCACAAATTTGTTTGGACTGTCATCTATTGATGATGCAATTTTAACACCACATGCACTAGAGAACCTCCAAAATTGTGATGCTTTTGAGATGAATACTTCCCAAGGTTTGTGAGTACTATATAGTCTACTTGTTCTTGTCAGTCTTTTAGGAAAAGATGTTCTAGTTACATATTATAGAAGAAAAATATCCACTAATTTGATATTCAATTAATATTTCATGAAATGATGAGTGGGTATTGTGATGATGGTGCAAAATATCATTGGGAATTCATTCAAAGAATGTGGATGAATGGAATTTGAAAATAGAACAGTCAGAAATGATGTGGCTTGTCACCCATCTTTAGTATATTAAGTGTTGTACATTGCAGGTGAAAGTTCTGAGGGGCTACTTTTTCCCAAAATTTATGGAATTTTCAAAATGCCTTCTATGGGCGAAAAATTTTGAATTTCTAGGGGTGGGTATGTCTATGTAGGGGTGGGTTCCGAGATTTTCCCTATTAGAAAAATTAAAAAATAGATGAAATGCATCTATGATAAAAAAAGTTAATAACTTCAAAGTTCAACGTTACTCAATATTTACCCCCATGTTATTGCATCATCTATCTTCATATTACCCTATAAGGGACCAAAAATATCTCCCTAATTTGACACCATGTTATTGCATCAGCCATTGATTGGTGAACTTGCTTGATTGACAATATTAGTGAATACATAGACTTTATCAGTGTTGTATATAGTATGCATAGAGAGACCATAAATAAGTCTAAAATCAGCTTTCCCGTAGAAAAAAACGAATTTTTTTTCGGCTCGTATGTAGGGGTGGGTAAGGAAATTTTAGACCCAAATGTAGGGGTGGGTTACCAAATTGGGGTGGGTATGTCTATGTAGGGGTGGGTTCCAACCCCTCTAGCAACTATGGGCTACTTTTGTCCCAGAAAGTATGGCAAATGAGGTTATAGAGCGAAAAGTGTTGCTTATTCATCGTTGTAATGTGAAAGCTGACTTGCTGCACTATTTTGAAAAAGATGATATTTGAAAGAAGTGTGTGGATGTGAAGATAATAGATTCCAGAGGTGTTGATGAAAAGGGCGAAGGAGTCGGCGTTGTCAGGGATGCATTTTCTCTGTTTTGGAATGAAATAGTTTCATGTCAGGCGAGGATGAACGAGTCCCAGTGATTCGTCATGACGTTTCGCGGGTAAGTGGCAAGTGATAGCTAGAAATCTTGTGAAAGGTTACACTCAAGAACGCTATTTTCGAATCAAAATTTCTCGCGTTTTCTTGTGCTCCTGTCTTTTTTCGAAGATTATGTCTCAGAAGATATGTACCTGAGTTCCTTTATGAATTATGTTTCGACCACTGAGTCTAGTGTGGTTCAAAATGTACTTTCTCATTCTCTTGCAGTTGATGATGAAGATGTATAGGATTTCCTAACAGCGTTTGAGTGCAAAAATCTAGCGCTTATACAGCGTTTGCCGTATAGCTTTTTCCCCTCGGTGTTTTGCCCTATAGCTTTTTCCCTCGGTGTTTTGCCGTATAGCTTTTTCCCTCGGTCTTTTGCCGTATATATATTTTTCCCTCGGTGTTTTACCGTATCTATATTTTTCCCTCGGTGTTTTGTCGTATCTATATTTTTCCCTCTATAGGTATTATGTATTCCAGGTCGAAAATCACGCAAATATTTGTGTTTTTTACAATCTTATAAAAATTTGCACAAAAGTTGCTTTTTTATCCGCCCCGAAATCATCCCAAAGGTCTGCTGTTTTTATATCACCCAAACTCTTTGATATTTCAGGTATTTTTAGTTCGTACGTATTTGTAAGCTTATTATGAAACGAATGAAATCACGTTAGACGAGATTGAAAAAGTTATTGACGAAGCTGACAGGTAAATTTTATAACAATCGTCCTCTTATATTAATATAGTGCAAGATAAATTTTTAAAATTCATTTTTAGGTTTCTATGACGTAGTTCTCGTTTATTCAAGGTTCAGTTAAGTCAGTTTAGGGTTTACTGACATCATTTAGGTCAGTTTTAGGTATACCTAGGGCTTGTCAAGTTATAACTGATGCAATTAATACATAACTTTTGAAAGCAATTTCTTTTATTACATCGCCTATTCGTGTACTTTTTAGCCATTCTACGCAAGTGCTTACATATTGGTGTCGGTTTTGTCTTTCTGCGAATAAATGTTTTAATTTGACTTATGTTTTAAAAATATTCCTGAAACATCATTCAGCTTTGTTTTCCTTTTCTTCTATAGATTGTCTCTTCTTTCTCATTTCTTTTTTGGGCAATGTTTTCAATTCTTCAAAGTTATAAATCCTCGATCAATATTTGTTATCTCGTAAGTAGATGATAAGTTAAATAGTGTTGTTTACCGTTAGATTTACATCACCTGACTGAATTGCCTTTTTCTTTGTTGTATTGTCGTACCTTGGTATTGTATCCTAAACACCATTTGCTATTTTTAAAATACCATATCTTCTAAGGAACATTCTACATCGAACAATTTTAGAAATGTGCACCACCACTTCATCAACTTTTTGCAAATAATTTGCGTTATTTCAACACAAGCATTTGTGTAAATGCATGGTCTTTTGCACTAAGTTCATTCCATGTTGATTTGTTTAGAACAGATGTTAGTCAGCAATAATGTCTTATGCGTATGTATCAAACTTGTACATAATGAGCACAATACATACGAGCAAACCTTCACCTATATAGGAAATGTTACGCAAATACTACATTTACTGCATGATGACAAATTTCAGTACCTTTCATAAAACCAAATTGTTTATGACGATTTTTAAAATTATTTGTTGGGCTCTAATATTTATATTGAGAATCCGCTTCCCGCCTGGCACTTCATTGGCAACAATACCTTTAACAAAAATATATGTATGCTAATACTTCAAACTAGAAATAGGTTTTGGTCACAGATTTGGATACGACATTTTAGTGCGTACAATTCTGAGAGTACTGCAGTAGCCTGCCCTTTCAAGTAAAAAGTAAGTAGAAATACTCACTCACTTTAACTTTTTCAAACGTAGTTCTTGTCTCATCAGCTGCCTTTTGTATTGTTTCATGTTTCTCCTTTGCCGTTGTATTCATTCCCTGATCGTAATAAGACTTCAAGATACCTTTTTCCAAGTCAATTAATACTTCATAGTCTATTCCATTTGCCGCCATGTTGATAAGTTACACGTGTGTCGTGTGCATGTCGTGTGTTGATGATAAATAGATTGGTGCATATATAAATCAAATATGGCGTCAATGAGAACGCTTAGAGGATCTCCTACATCACATACATTCGACGTTCTCAATTTGAGAAGTCTTGCTTCAGGCGATTGAGAACATGCGACACGGGTAATGATTTGAATTTTTTTCAAAACCGGCTTTTAATGACAAACTGTTATTTGTAAATAGACGTTTCACCTACAGATATCTAGAATTATTTGCAGGAAGTTGACCAATCCAAAGCAACATTGCTTACATAGTGAATAATGATGTAAGATAATTGCATAACATACATGATACACCAAGACTGCGTGGAACTTGGCGAAAAGATAAAATTAGCTACTTACAGAGAAACATGTCATTAAAGAATTGAGTGAAAAGACGTGACATTAGAATCATATAATTACCTAAATCAGCTCTAATTTTTAGGGAAAATATCATTTCACCACAGCATTTTTAACAATTTTTCAACGCTTTTTTAAATGATAATGATTATAAAGGTTCTTTTAAAAGACATAAAAGCTAAACGTTTTTATTATATGTTGAAAGTTTCATTAAAAATAATGATCAAATTTATGACATCACAGTCTTTGGAAATTCTTTATGGTTTTATTTTCATCTCAGTGAACTTTAAGGAGTTAGTACGTTTCCAATAATACCAATTCACACCACTGAACTGCTGTATGGTCCACTATAGTATTGTCCATTCAGGTTGGAAGTATAACAATGCTCATACCACCAAGCACCTTTGAAGTTTGTGGCACAGCTTCCTCCCCGATCCTTATCATTATCTGAATCTTTGGTTGAAAACGCCATGTCTTTATGATGAAATAATGAATCTCCAGCATTTCCTAAGAAAAATAATACCTTTCAAAAATCGCATTTAATGCAGTTATAGAATTCGTTTGAACTTCCATTAACACAAGTTTAATGTATATATCATTTAGGCATTGACACTTGCATTTACAATTGATTATTAGAGGCTTAGATATAAAAAGGACTTCAGTCAATCTTCATTTGACAATGGTTCTTTTGTCTTTAATGCGTTCGGTGCCAGAGTCCTCTATTTGTAAGAGATAGGACAACGGGTCTGGGGTGAGCGCGGAGCCGCCATTTTCGTGACTACTTGCAAGTTAAACTTATAATAAAACTGTGTGAAATTGGCTAAATGAGCAAAAGAATAATAAAATTCCGCCTTGTTTAATGGAATTTTAAACATATCGGAAACCACAATCAAGCTTTTGGCGTTTTTGTGAATAATTACAGCAAACCAAACTCAATTTCGCAGATTTTAGCTACATTCGATGTTGACTAGTTCGTGCTTTGAAACTAATCGTGACCCACTGCTAGACGTTTTTACGTATGTGAACGTATATTCTCGCAGTTTTCAACTACAGCACCAAGATATTTGTTTTCATTGCTTATAATTTACCAGCGATAAAGAAAATACTCGACATTTTGGCTGCATATTCCTGTTCGGGAAAACACGTTACTACACATATCTCCAGATTTGAATCAATGCTTTGACAGGTATAAGGTATGTAAAAATAAATCACTGCAGCTCATTTTTGGTTATATTTACATTTAGAAAACGTAGAGGCGACTCAACTGGTAAAAATATATTCTTTAGAAATTCACCACTAATAATCTTATTCTAAAACTAAAAAGTATTTTGAATTTACAATTGAGCTGCTATAATTTATTTTGACTTAAACTGTGCCTACCATTGAATCAGTGTTATCCAAGTTTTGTTTTGAAGCACTGTGGTCGTGAAATTTTGCTTAGGTAGTACATATTTTGCAATGTAGTCCAGGCATAAAAATTTAATGCAGATAGATTACAAAAATTTTTGCTGGAAAATTATGAATTTAAAATATTTGTTAGATGCAGTAGCTCTTATATTCTATTTATCTAATGTGAAGTTGTTGATTTCTTGATTGTGAAACTGAGATTATAGTTAAAGTTAATGCAAAACGGTATAGGCTTCTATTTGGTGAAGCATTTGTTGAAAAGGAAATTATGTTTGTGTATTATAAAACAATTCTGCTGTTGAAGAACAGTCTTGTTTGCTACAAATGTCACTGTTTGTACAGACTTTGACATTGTATATGAGTCTGATCCAAGTTTTAATCTATCTTAAAAAAATAATAAGTTGAGTAATGACAAAACTTCGGCATGTTTTCCAAATTATAAAGACCAAAGACCACACCAAATCATTGATTATGTAAAGACCAGAACAAATCATTGATAAACAAATTGAACATGCTCTGGTTTGAAGTACAGTCAGAATGTGTATTTCATTACCAGTAATGTATTGTACCCAGCTGTTTCAGTAAATATTTTATTTATGATTACTGATACTATACTTTCAAAGGATTTCCTAAAGATGCAAAATACAATATTCGAAAGTATATTATTTTAGCATATTGGATTAGCAATAATTATCTCTTGCAGTGGTTAAGAACTTGTAAATTAGAGTAATTTCTGAACATAATGATAAGTCATAATCTTTCTATAAGAAACAGGCTTTGTATGTAAGAAAACTATTGAATCGTTAGCATTAGGACAAATATTTCCAATGATTTTTCACTCGAAAACAATCTTCGTAAATAAATCTTTAGATAAAGATCAGTTAGACACAATGGTCACTACGCACAATCCAGTCTATCGTAAAGCCATTTCTTTTTTTTTCTCGATCCATAATTATGGCGTTATGCAGTTACATGTTTTAGTTATCAAATAATTAATTATTGTAGCCATACCTCCAAAAAACCAAAATATTTTCTCAAAACACAAACAAACTTGTAGTAATCGCCATATAAACACTAGTTGAAATTTTAAAATTAGGAACAAAAATGGCGGAAATTAATCATGCGATCGATATTGTCCAGTCAACGTTCGCAAACCAGAGAACAATACATGTCCCAACTCTTACAAATAGAGGGCTCTGTTCGGTGTATCCAAAGTTTGACGTATGAAACAGACCTTACTTAATGGCGTACCTGGGTATTTTCCGACGCTCAATTGATATATTTGTGTTTCATGCTTATAAATGTGAATTGTCCATGTAAACTTAAATAAATTTCTGTTATGTTTTAGGTCGCTGTTATAAGTTCATAAAAAACTTTTAAATGTAAGAACAAGTTATAATGTATATATCATTTAGGCATTAAAACTTGCATTTACAATTAATTACTAGGGGCTTACTTGAATGCTTGCATTGTATAAAAAAGATTTCAGTCAATGATCATTAGACAATGATATTCACAGTATAGATTCTTTCTTATGTACCAAATAATTTAGTCGTGTTTATTACCTACATGTCGCTCATGTGCTAGGTTATCGTTACGTAATTTACAAAGCTGCAGTTGAATTTGCATTTAATGTTGATGATAAGTTAATCACAATTATTACATGTCACAATCAATCTTTGCGACAGAATCGTTCGAAATTGGAACGAATTTTTACTTGACGTTTGTTTGTTGTATTTTTTCGGTAAGTTTTTAAGTTCAAAATTAATTATACTTTTATTGACAAACAAGGCTTTAGTTCTAAACCAACCGTTACTATCCGTTTTTATCAAAACTTGGAGAATCCCCGTTGCAAACTGCAATCACTCATATCATTCAAAAATATTGTATATATCAAAATGTTTTTTCCTCAAACGTTTATATTAACGTATTAACTTACCAGAATATTTACCAAGACTTAGTTGATATTTTTTATTTTCATTCTTTACAGCAAAATAATCATATTCAGCATATCTTTTGTTTCCTGACCAGTCTCCCAGGTCTACACGAAGTTTATTTCTCCTTGAAGATGTTAGTCGGTATATTTTATTTAATCCAAGCCAAAATTCGCCTTTCAGATCACCAAAACCGTGTTTATAGTCTTTCCAACCTCGATAGAAGTTTACACTTCCATCTAGGCGTCTTTGAAATACAGTCCAGCCACCACCATATGAAGTCATGTCACAGTAGACATTAAAAGATCCTTGACCATCAGGATGAATTTGATAAACTCCACTTTCGCTCTTGCCATTATTTTGTACCTCAGTGCAATCTTTGGCTACTTTAAATTGAAATGTTAAAAATTAAGTTTCTCAAGGTTATGTTATGATAGGATAAACGACTGAATTTTGTGAAAAAGTGTTTTTAAGCGAATGAAATCATTACTAGGTATTATTATTATTTGTTAAAAATTGCTTGTTTCATGTTTCACAGACTGAAAACCTTCAGAACACAAGCATTGCATGTAAGATATGGATATTATTGACTACTGTGAATTACATTTGAAGTGGGGATGCTGTTTTGCAATGCACTCAATTTCAGAATATAAAGTCAATTTCATTGTAATGTGTGCTTACATGAAATTTTTTTATGTCTGAATAGAAAATTCCAGTCTAACTCTAATAGCGTTAAATTGAATAGTAAGAAAGTCATTTGAAATTTTATTAAACCCAGTAGAAATTTAATGCCATCTACTGAAAAACGTTATTACCCATTATTTACATACATTTTTTGACCTTATTTATTGTACCTCTTAAAAATATTGCTTATTTAGGTTTTTAAAGGAAGTGAATTCTTAATAGTAAAACCTAATTTTCTTACATCGAAAGTTAACAAGATATTTATGAATGAACATTATCAGTGCATACCATCCATACTAAGCGGCAGATGACTAATTGCGCAGCCTGTAAGCTTATAAAAATTTGTGGGACTTTAAGTGATATAACTTTCTCCCAAAAATTTCAGTCTTTTGACGAAGTTTCCGTTTCTTATGCTCCATTGCCTTTGCTTCAGTTTTGTTACTCATAGTGTAAACATTATAGAATAAATTTAAATTTCGAACGAGATAAACTCACTACTTTATGAGTTCTATACATAGAGCATTATAATAGTATATCGTACAGTTTCCAACAGGATATATTATTGAAATTTTGATCATTTATCTCATCTAGAATGACAAAGAGTAAAAACTATGTTTAAAGAGAACAGGACTTTTAAAAACGCGGGAATGTAAGCTTCAGCCTACATAGCCTACTGAGTAATCGGACAACGGCCATAGTTGTCTGTTCTTGGAATAAGTTCATAAAGCTACAATCCATTGGTTGAAGACATTTGATGTAATATTATTGAGGTGCACTCATTCTAGGAGGTCTGGAACTGGAAGCATGTCTTTCAAAATGCTTTTTAAAGTTTGTATTTACAGAATTCTTAGTTTAGGAAAGCCAACCAATAATAAACTCAAGGTTGTCTAATATGGTGTATCTAGGTTAGCAGCGCCATGGCTAGATTACTAACTTCAGGAGAAATTTTAAACTTAACCTTAACCCTTACCCTAATCCTAAGCCTACCCCCTCCTTAATGTAGAGAAACTCAAAATGTGTTAATGTTAACATATGCTATTATCATTTAGAGAACCATACACTTTCAATGTTGTGTGCTGAGGAAGTTTTAAGTGTATTGAAGCTTTTCATAAATTTATTACTGATTTCCTGCTTGACCGTAGTGATAATAATGAACTTGCAGGATTCTCAACAAAGAACAAAGTTTTAAAACTGCACAGAGATGCTCTTTATTCATGATCGGTGATAAAAAATCTTGATAAAGACAGTAATATATCCATACCTCTCCTGCACGAGTTACATTCTCCTGAGTATCCTTCCATACACTTGCAGTTTATGGAGGGTGATCTCCGCCAAAATTAATAGCTACATTTTCCAATTACTAGTGCGCATTTTGTCCTTTGCAATGTGCATTTTGTCTTGATCATATTGCATTCTGGAATTTCATAATCGGATTTTGTCCTGTACAATTTCCGTTAAAACGCATTTTGTTGTTGAACATTCCATTATGATGACGTAACATTATTCGTGACTCGCAAAACATCAAATTTTACTCGATCACATTATAATTTATTTATAATTTATTTTCTTCATGCGGTAATAATGAAAACAAAATAAACTAATTGTTTTTCCTACATGTCTACAACCCTGAAACATGGCAGACAGGTTATACTTTGTAAGACTCCTTCGCAACTCTATTTTGGGTTGTATTGCTGACCTCGAAGGAAGTCGAGATCGGGATTTTTGCGTTTTTCGCATTAATTCTTTTTACCATACTACGTTGCGATTTGCTGAAGTATTTGAGCTTGAAGAGGCTGTTCTGCAGTTAATCTCAAACGCAAAAGAACTTTTAAATGTCAATGTTCATCATGATATTAATCCATCTTCTTCATTGAGCTGCCCTCAAGTTTTCAGTGGCACACCAGGACGACCAATGTATGAAGTAAACGAAGATATTCTGCGTTATTTTTTGGATAAGCGTTTTACAGTGAAAGATACGGCAAATCTTCTGGGAGTCAGCAAAAGAACCATTGAAAGGAGGATGAACGAGTTTGGTTTATCAGTTTCTAATTGTTATTCTGACGTTAACGATTCAGATCTCGAGTTGGTCATAAGAAACTTAACGAACGAGTTTCCCAATCTTGGCTACAAACGTATGTCAGGATTGCTATTAGCAAGAGGTTTGCGAATTCAGCAGGACAGGATTCGTTAAATGATGCGAAGAGTTGATCCACAGGGTACATTGTTTCGTGCTTTGTCTCTTAGAGCAGTGCACAGACGTAAATATCATGTTACTAGCCCTTTATCACTTTGGCATGTTGATGGCAATCACAAATTGATTAGGTGGGCTACTAAAAAATACCTATTTTGTGGCGTTAATAAATCTCAGTTTTGCATACAAATGTGCTAGTAGTTTCATATTTTTAGATGGCGATTTGTGACTTTATTCGCTGTAGCACAAACAATCGAGCTGATACTGTTCTAAGACTATTTCTATCTGGTGTATCTCAATATGGACTGCCATCCAGAGTAAGAACTGATAAAGGAGGTGAAAATGTTGGCATTGCTCAATTTATGTTAAACCACCATTTGCGAGGACCTGGTCGTGGCAGTCATATTACTGGAAGAAGTGTGCACAACCAACGGATTGAGCACTTTTGGCGAGATCTTTTTGTTGGTTGTACAAGTCTTTTTTATCATTTATTCTATCATATGGAAAGTAATGGAATATTGGATCCATCAAATGAAGAACATGTGTTTTCATTGCATTATGTGTTTTGTCCAATTATTAACAGAAATTTGGAAATTTTCCAGGAAGGTTACAATAGATCTCCCATAAGAACAGAAAGAAATCTATCACCTGAACACCTATGGATCCAAGGATCTTGCTTAGCCAATAATTCAAACAACCATATACAGCAGGTATTTTTATGCAATAACTCATGACTTTACTTTTAGACTAAACTTTACATTATAATCATCAGACTGGATCCAAAGCTAATTGATGTATGTTGAAGTCAGAATCTAATTTAATATTCCAATTCACTAAGGAAAACCAAGAATTTCCACCCACCTTTACACAAAACTACGCATGTCATGAAACAGATCAGCAACAAGTGATTGTTCCAGAAACCAACATTCCATTGAATGAAATAGATCTTGATGAGCTGCAAAGAACCATTAATCCTTTAAGGCCTTCTAATCATAATGGTGCTGACATATACATTGAGGTGCTTCAGTTTGTAAATACCAGACTGCACCAGGAAGACGAGTGACATTGTGAACTCACAAAACAAGAAAAGCTACTTGACCTATTGTTCATTGGTGTCAATTCAGATAATACAAAAGAAGATATGTATGGCAAGGAAGGCTATAAATTTTTCATTATAGTGATTATTCAAACATTTTAACAGAAAATGTTTTTTAGCACATAAATGCTGATGCACTGACAGAACAAAATTTAATGAAACATTAACATATTCCCTTTAAGTCTTTAACTATAAAAATGATATCCAAAACAAAGAATAAAAATATTTCAATTTTGTGCATCATCCATGTTAGCTGTAACAAGCTATGTTATTGCTGAAAGAGATGTATAAACTGTTCGAAGATCAAATATTGGTAAATCTTCTTGAACCAAATTGCAAAGCTCTATCCAGTTTAGCTTTCAGTTCATCGAAGTTTTCATAACATGGAAGAACTAACAAATGAAAACAAGTTCTATTTTCTGGCAGCAGATTACGATCTTTTGTTCTGTCAACTTTGAGATGCAGGATTGCACCATTTGCAGGCAGTAAATTACACCCAGTCCAAAAAGACAACAGATCTTTAAGATTTGCCCCTAGGAATGGACAAGTATTAAAGTATTACTATAACTAGTACCTCAAACAGTCAAACATTTAAGTTTTTTTTGGAGAAAGCAAAGGTCAAATTTAAAAGCAAGAAAATATTACTGACATTGACATTGTTCAAACAGATAAAGTTACTGCTGCTCCAACATATAATATATAATCAGTTGTGGTGCAAATATTAAAAAGCAAACCATATTCACACAAAAAAACACATACATAGACTGACTACAACCAATTACAACCTTCCCTGCATCTTTCTACCAAAACACTTACCACTAGTTGTCCCATCAATTAGATCAATGTATTGTTTCAAAAACAACATCAGTTGATTACAATGAACGCCTTCTTTTTCTTCTTCAATTTCAATAATTCTTTTTAAGTCGTCTTTATTAATAAGAGAAGCAGTTGATTGTCGATACGAAAAATGCAAAAATCCCGATCACGACTTCCTTCGAGGTCAGCAATACAACCCAAAATAGAGTTGCGAAGGTGTCTTACAAAGTATAACCTGTCTGCCATGTTTTAGGGTTGTAAACTTGTAGGTAAAACAATTGGTTTATTTTGTTTTCATTTATATTACCGCATGAAGAAAATAAATTATAAATAAATTATAATGTGATCGAGTAAAATTTGATGTTCTGCGAGTCACGAATAATGTTACGTCATCATAATGGAATGCTCAATAACAAAATGCGTTTTAACGGAGATTGTACAGGACAAAATCCGATTATGAAATTCCAGAATGCAATATGATCAAGACAAAATGCACATTGCAAAGGACAAAATGCGCATTAGCAATTGAAAATATGGCTTTTAATTTTGGCGGAGATCACCCTCCATAGCAGTTCAATGCTACATTAATTTTACGATAGTATGTGTTGGGTCCACACAAAGGAAAGTGAAAAATGCTTGTCGCTATATCGATCAATAAAATAAAAATAAAATTAACCACGGATTTTAAACGAAACATATTCTTCCTCAAAGAACGCAATTTGTCACTCAGTATCCACGTTGACGTACCCAGCAAGCAAGTTTGTTATGCAATGTTGGTAATTTTGGTGTTCGCGCATTTCGTAAAAACAAAATAAATGTTGAAAATTTACAGAGTATGAACAAATTTGCTGGCTGTTTGGGACACTATAAGGGATATACTAAAGAAGTTAGATAATTGAAAAATGTTTAGAAAATTATCAATTCATCAGTAGTTCTCACAAAATGTGTCAAAGCTCATATATTTTGGCATGGCTTTGCCTTGTTTATTTAAAGTAAAATGAATGAAAAAACTACTCTCAAAAACCATGTGAGTACTTCGTAATCGCCTCAATTTGAACAGCATGCACAAAGAAAATGAAAAGTTTCAAATCTAGTTTAATTAAAAGGTGTAAAAGTTTAAACTCTGTTTTGCAATATACTGAAATTTTAAGAAATTTGATAAACATTAAGCTCACTGCACAACAAGCTCAATTTGGAAGTTTTTCAATCTATTTTCATGATTTTTTTTATTTAAGACTGATTTCAAGCCCAAGTAATTGTTTAAATGATGTAGGAAACAATTATAACTTAAATTTAATACCCAAGAAGTTTGATAAGAATAGACAAACGGCAAAAATGTCCAAATTAGACACTTTGCACTTTGAACTTAATGTTCATCAAATTTTTTATAATTTTGGAAGGAAGAACAACCGTTTACTAAGGCAATGTAACTTTGAACTTTTTAACGTCTTTCTATTTTATGAACATTAGCGTGGGAGTTTTTGCAAGTATTAGATTATTATGTCAAATAAGTAAATATTTAACTACCGTTTGAGTCAGGAGTGATACTGTGCATAGCTACAGCCAAATCAAGATAAGCGTTGTTTACAGGAAGAAAATATTCACGTCTCGTACGTTGATCTGTTGTGTTATGGACACTAACGACACTTCGTCCAACACTAGTTATGATATAAATGAAATCCCCAAATACTGCCATGGGACCTCGTGAAGTTCCAAAATCAGTTACATTTTGGGAGTAGTAAACATAGGAAAAAATATTTCCGCTTGAATTTCGCCAATAAATCTTCTCTTTAGCCATGTCAAGCGTTAGATCATGTGCTATTGACTGAAGTGAAACTGAAAGAATATGATGTTTATTTGCACTCACGCTCCATAACCATAAGAAAAGTTCTGTACTTCCTGCCAAGAATAGATACCTTAATAAAAATATTTGTTTTGCACATTAGTTTTCTCAATACGTACTGAAATACATAAACAATTGGTAAGCTAATATATGGAAGAAAGGAAAGATAGAATACTTTTTTAGTTTAGACAAAGATGTTGTCAAAGTATTCGGAACTACTTTCATATACAGACGGTTTAATGGAAAATATTCATAAAATTTGATGATATAGCAACATAAAGCTATTGTAACTAACAGGAAAAGATCACCTCTATCATCTGAAATCTCTCTTTTAAAAACCGAACTAAAATATATGAAGTAATTTAACATTGCATGAGGTTCAGAACATAATAATAAATGTAATATGTTATTTTTATTCACATAACTTCTATAATGATTGGTATTGTTTGCGATTATTGTCGGAATGAGTAATGCTGTAGTTTAGAGTGGCTGCTGAATGAATTGTGTTGGTAATTGATAATGCTGAAAATTAACTGATGCGTGGAATTTTTGTTCGAATTGAAAATTTGGTGTTGGTAAATGTTATGCACCATTTCATGTAGATATAAAATTAAGAAAGCTTTGTCATTTCAAATTTAGGCTTTCTTAATTTTTCAGTTCCATCTTGCATGAAAATTAGCAGCTTCTTGGATGGATCATCATCCACAAATGTTTTTAAAAGAGCTATAGCTTCAAAAACATTGTCTTTTGTTAATACTTTTTTTCTGTTTGTTTGGACAAACGTTTTTTTATAACTATCTTAACCTTCTCTTTTTAATTGTCAAATTTTTTCATTATTTTTCTGAAAAATCAGAAGAAGATTGACACTGGAGCTAACGCTATTGGCATCATTTAAAAATGTTGACTCTATCGCCGTGTCATGTTCGTGTTTTTTAGAATCTTTGAATTGGACAAGCTGCAAAAACTGCTTGAACACTATGGCCTTTACTTTATCGAAAATGTTTGATAAAACTGGTAGTTTTGATTATCATCGCAGCATATTTGCATTCTCCAATACATTTCTTAAATGTATTATATATTTGAAAAACAGTAAAGTCCATGTGTTCTTGTCGTTCATTGCTACTTGCCCCGAACTCTTTAAAAACTTTCTCGTATATATTACCGTTCTTTTGGCTTTTTGTGTTCGTGAAACTTAACTTTTTCTTGTAATATGATAACAATTAATGCCTAACATAAAGTTTTAATTAGAGCTATAGAAATAAACCAAAAGCTGTAAAATTGAATTTATACTGACATTTCGTCCTTACTCAAGACATATTCAGGCAAGTAATAATTTATAATGAGATTTTAAGACAAGATATTGTATTTACAAAAGGTGTTGAATTACGACTAAAGGAGGCGGTGTCAAATGGATTATATGATAAAGAAGTTGGAAAGTAAAATTTAGTGAAGTTAAGAGAGGTTAAGTGGAATGGAACCTACTTGCACGAAGAGTGAAGGCTTGTATTTATTGATTAGAAGGCTCTCATGAATGGAGAGTTCATAGGAATCGTTAGAAGAGGAAATTATTTTAAAGTCGTAAATTATTTATATCATATTCAGAAAGTTCTCGCTCCAGAAGGCTTTTAAGCCAATTTCTTTTTAATCACATGATTATTATCTTCAGATTCATCATCAGTGGAGCAACTACAGACCTAACGTTTTCCTAAGCTACGCTAAGAAACACTGCATGAACTAAAGGTCGTGAAATGATTTTCCATTCAGGTGATTTGATTGGAGGTGTGATTGAATTTATTAAAGGGAAGTGTGCAGCCACTTAATTTGCAGCTCTTGACTTTTCAATATACTCTGCCATTCAATGCAAGTTAAAAGAAGCCTTGAAAAACTATAAACTTGATATATTTTATGTTTTTCTAAATTGCCACGTTTTTGAAAACTAAAATCCATTTTTATATTTTTCATGTAACTACGTGGGAATGTGTGTAGTTCTTTTATCTTCATTACAAAACGAAAAGTTGAAGTTTTTTACGTTCACCACATTCGTGAATATTTATAAATTTATTGCCATTCCGTATTGAGATTGTTGCACATCCCTTACACTGCCTCAAAAAAGTATACAAAAGAGCACAGTATAGCAACAAACAATGCTCCCAATTTGTTGAAATCCTATGTGTAGGGCATATCTTATTAAGCATATGATTACCATGGAGGCGTCAAGCAAATTGCATTTTCTGTCATAGAAAAGCGCTCTTAGGTGGCCAGCCTAAGCAATTAATGGAATTAAATGTACAACACTTAGTTGCACATTGAAGTCGTACTACTTTTTTGTAGGTTGTGGAAAGCCAAGGTTCTGTGAGTATTTGACTAAAGTTTTATGTGCAAAGTAATTATTTAATATTTTATTTCAGTTTCTAACGCTCTGTTTTATTTCATTTAATGACTTCATCATATAAAAACATTGATCCCTCCGTTGTTATTATTTTTTCAAAGCTCTTTGGTTGCTCAACCTAAATATCGCTGTCGATTTTTGCAATTTCACGATCTGCATGTTACTTTCTACTGCATGCGTGCTGAATAATCACACGAAACGTGTTCATTATTGCAGTTGGTTTGAAATGCCTTATAGTCACGCAATAAAATTTTGCTGGCCAAATCTCTCCGAAAGACGTTGATTTTAATAAAAATCTGTCGAACTATATGACGTTTATTTCTTTACAGCCAGCAAAATACTTAATATTCGCTCCCTTGGGAAAAAGCGAGTTTTGATTTCCCGGGAAAATCGATATTTTTTTCTATTATTAAACCTTTAAATAACAAACCATAATACGGACTTATATAATTCAAATTTTCTATTAAATTAAAACACCGTCTCTAAAAACAAAAACTCTTACCTTACGTAAGAAAACCCTCCAATAGAGTGACATAGCTTATTAATTTTACGCTTACAAGTAAAAAAAAGAATTTCAATATCGCCTTACCCATGTTTTGAGTCAAATGCAATGCTGGAAAATTGTAAGCCTGGTTGAAGCCTCATAACACTTGTAGTTTTATTTTTCAAATAAATTTGGTAGATAATGTTCGTGGAGTCAATGTAAAAGAGACGACGACCAATCCAGTCCACTGTAATGTCATGAGCAAAAACATTTTTCGCAAAAATTTCGTTTCTAGTCAAGTCAAGATTTCCCCGTTTTATGTCTTTGTCATCAATGTAGTAAAGCACATTCTCAACTACATCCATTTCTATGTCATTATATCTTGATGCATGGTCAGATTTATTCTTACTGGAGCCATTAATAGTGCTGACATGAATATCTCCAGTAATAAAATCAACAGAGTATATTTTATCAAAGCTCATAATAATCAAATACGGCTTTGGATAAACATCTAAATAAATAATAAAGAAATTATAAATAACAACGTTGAGAGTGGATTATAAAAATGCAAATTTGTATAGACTTTACGATCATAATATTTAGTGAAAGACCAGAATAAGTATTTTTAGAAAGAATTTTTCACTGTAGAAATATTACTAATAACTGAAATTAAATTGGCTGCACAACTTCTACCTATTTTTGTTGAATATTGTTTTTGGTGCTATGAACAAGAAACTATGAATATTTGTCAAATCTAAAGATTATACCTTTGTAAAAACACATTTCTGTTTGCATTTGCATCATTTCTTTGTTGTATTGTTTTACTTCCTTGCATGCAGTTGTGTTATCGTCATTGCCATTTTATCAACGCAAGTTTCCATCCATTCTTTCACGTTGTCTTTTAATGTCTCTAAGCTTTTCTTGCAGATTGATATGTCGTCATTACCATTTACTATTTGGCCACTAATAGACAGGATTATGAGAGTCCCAAGAAACGCTTTTGTTGAGCTTGATATCATCTTTATTTTCTATTTATTAGAAGGTGGACGGTTACTAATTTCTTTAAAGCTTTTGTAGTAAAACATTTACTTTATTTATGAAAGGCTTGTCATCAATATAATCATATAATCATTTGTTCTTAAACATTTTTGGTATATAAATCAAGTATTGATTTCTATAATTATGTAACATTTTAACTTCCTTCTCCAAAAAGTATGTTCACGTTTGCTTTCAGATAATTTATGATGATTGGATATTGTTGCAATAGATTAGACAAATTGTTCATTACAAAGACTCATGTTTACAACAATTCATATAAGTAGAGTTTATCCGCCTAGAACGTGTTGTGAATAAATATATGTAAATAAACGAAAGCATAGAAAGAAATAAAACATTTCAATGTCCCCTATAGGGAAATGACGCAATATATGAAATTCACCAAGAGCGGTTTAGAAAAAATTTAAAATGGGTTGATTTCAAATTTGCTCATGTTAACTCAGTCTACAAGATGAATGGGAAAGACGTATTGCTTAACTAAGCCAGCAAAATTAAATGCCAAATAATTTGTTGCGCAGTGTTTAATAGACTAGCAGGCCTCTCTGTAACTACATGTCGTCTAGTTACAGAAATGAAGGCCGTTAAACAATACATGATATTCTGCTTTACAACATCTGTCAGTCGTATAGAGAAGTTCGACTCTCATAATTATATAAATTCTGAATTGAATGAAATTTATGAGCATTTTGACAGAACTGCTAAAGTAACTAAAATATAAAAAGCTAAAAAATTCTTACTTCTTCAAATATTTTGTTTTAGACAATTAAAAGGCATTTGCCATTTGCCAAAAATATTCTTGCAATATTGAATAATTGTAGCAGAAGAAACAAGAGACGAAAAATGTATCATTTGTTCTACATGCATTCCTTGCTTTTTAAAATGACTTCTGTATTGATGTTTGATGTTGATTTGCCCCATTTTAATTTGTTGAATTATGCACCTCTCTTCATCATTTCCCTCAATCCTAAAGCTTAGTTTTAATGTCCAATCAAATATTCTTTATCACACATGCATTCAAGTTTTAGTTTACTATCATTCTCATGTAAAAACGTAACACAGTTTGCAAATATTTTATTATTCTTAAATGTCTATGATAGTTAAAAAACATTTTTTTGTTATCTCTATTTAGAAAAAAATACTTAATGATGGTTGCTTCAAATTTTTTTGATGTAGCTACGATTTTCTCTAGCGTATCATTGGAAATATGATATAATATATTTCCAGACATTCATAAATATAAATAAGTAGAACTTTATCTTTAGTTGTGATCAATCAATTCGTTTTTGTTTCCATCATAAGGATAGACATAAAATGACAAAAAGATTTGCGAAACGGTAAAAGATTTTAAATAATTTTAGACTAGTCAAATTACTAAATGGTAGCTATGTATATATGATGATTAGCTGCGCTACTCTAAACTACAGAAAATGTTTAAAAACATAAAAATGTTTCATAATGCTTTAAGTATTTTATAAGATAAAGATTATGTTAGATTATCTGTTGAATTACGTATAAGCATGACTATGATAAATGAAATGTATGTCTTGATGAGGAAGTTAAATCCATTAGAGCTATTTTTTTGCATTATGTGATAGGCTCTGAATTTTAGGTTTTCTTTATGTTTTCTTTGCTTACCATTGAAGAGGCAATTTGGCTATCAATGAAATTTCTCTTTTGAATTCTGACGAGTTGTTTTCTATTCTTCTCAAACAGCAGCTTAGAAAAAATGTAACTGAAGTAGAAACTGTCTTGTCCTAAAGTGCTAGTAATATTGGCTTTTTGAATTTTGATATCAACACAAGACAAGTACTTTTCTGTGGACGGGACACAAATTTTTGATTTTTAATTATATTTTGGATAAAGAGCCGTAATTGCAGAAATTTAGTGTCAGAAAAAATATGCAACAAAAATATTGTTTCAACAATTCCAAGAAATACCATTTACATTGAAAATAACAGACCAAATTATTTTAATTCCTTATAACAACAACCCGGGAAAAAATATGTTTATGATGACGTTATTCAAATTGGTCAACTATTTCAAGTGTCTCTATAAACTAAAAGAAAAATGTGCACTGCAGATGTTAGTTTCCGCTCATAGATAAGATATTATAAAGCCAAAAAAGGAGTATTGTCTATAAGCAACTTTTGTTCAATTTTTATAGTTCATTATAATATGTTTTACCCTATTTTACTTAACCTAACATGAAACTTTCTAAAGTATATCAAATTCAAACAAGGCGAGTTTCTTAGGTAATTATCTTTATTTATCCCATTTCACATGATTTTAATTTCTCATGTTTTTAATGAATTTAGTTTATTTCAATATATTCATTCTCTTTCCTCTCTCAAAAAAGCAGAAAATAAGGACAAAAAAGACACATTAATGGTTGCAGACCCCCATCCCCCTAAACATTTTCAGAGCAAAATTTTCGACTTTTATTTTACATGATATACATGATATTCTGTTTACAACATCTGTCAGCCGTATAGAGAAGTTCGACTCTCATAATGATATAAGTTTTGAATTCAATGAAATTTATGAGCATTTCGATGGAATTGCTAAAGTAAAAAAACTTTAAATAACTAAATAGAGGAATTCAACTTTGAAGTATCAAAAAGTTTTAATTCTTCAAATATTTTGTCTCAGACAATTAAAAGGCATTTACCATCTGTCAAAAATATTCTTGCAATATTGAATAATTGTAAGAGAAGAAACAAGAGACGAAAAATGTATCATTTATTTTGCATG